>NC_141006.1:4061049-4066049 GCF_052327205.1 Somniosus microcephalus | reverse complement strand
GTGGTATAAGTGAGAACTGGACAAACACATCATCTCCCGGTAAAACAGGGAAAATCACACGTATGGCTAAAACTAGATAAAAAATATAGGAATAGCAAAAAAAGATGTTTACTTATGTGCGATCTACATACCTCCAATAGAATCGCCATATTTCGAAGAGGAGTTATTTGATACTCTCCACATGGAAATCAGCCATTTCCAGGCCCAAGGAAAGGTGATAATATGTGGGGACCTAAATGCAAGGACCGGTTGTGAACCTGACTTCATAGACCCACAGGGAAACAACCATGTGTTTGGCCAGACCCCTTTAGATGTCACACCAGCCATCGCAAATCGGAACAACCTTGATCGTGAAATAAATAAAAGCGGTAGGGAGGTGGTGCAACTCTGCCGAGCCTTAGGCCTGTACATAGTTAACGGTAGGTTCAGAGGGGACTCCCTAGGGAGACTCACATACTCCTCAACTCTTGGGTCTAGTGTGGTGGACTATACAATCACTGACCTGGACCCCCTGCGATATCAACTCATTCACTGTCAGGCAGCAATCCCCCCTCTCAGACCATAACCAAATAAATATGTACCTTAAACTTTCTGCCCAAACTACAGACACAAAAAAGGAACCCAGTAAGCTCCATAAAATAAACCAGACATACAGATTGGGCCCCCAGACAGTGGAGAAAAATTCATCACAGCACTAAAGTCACCTGATCTCACAAGTAAAATATCAAAATTTAAAGAAAACCCATACGAGATCACCAGAGATGGTGTAAACATGGCCATAGAGGATATAAATTATGATCTTCCATGAGGCAGCTGTAAAAGCCGACCTTGTGAAACAGAAGAGGAAGCGTCACAAAAGACAAAATAAAAATAAGAAATGGTTTGACCACGAATGCAAAAATGCCAGAAAAGACCTGAGAAAAAATATCAAACCAAAAGCATCACCAACCAAACAATCTCGGACCTACGTACTAGATACAATGAAACCACTCAAAAGATATAAACACACCATTAGGAACAAAAACACAAAACTATACCCACAAAATACTCGAAGAAATTGAAAACTCCACCAATCCAAAACAATTCTGGGAAAAGTGGAATAACCTGAGTACAACACAATTGCAAGCATTACCAATCCAAGATGGAGACATCTGGAGAACACATTTTGAAAACCTCTACAAAGACATCCCAATAAACGAAACAAACCCAAGTCAACATCAGGTCACAGAAAAACTCCACACATTAGAAGCAACAATTAAAGACAACCAAAACCCCTCTAGACTCCCCAATCACATGGAAAGAACTGGCCACAAAAACAAAATCTCTCCACCTAAAGAAAGCCTGTGGCCCAGACAACATCAAAAATGAAATGCTCAAGTTCAGCAATATGGAGATGCAGGGTGCGGTACTCAAATTATTCAAACATCATATTACGTTCAGCGCTGTTTTCCCGATATCTGGTGCCAAGGACTAATCTCCCCCATATATAAAAGTGGAAACAAATCAGACCCAAATAACTACCTCGCGGCATCTGTGTCAACAGTTGTCTAGGGAAGTTATTCTGCAGTATTCTAAATAGTAGATTACTTGATTTTCTTAACAAACATAATATCCTCAGAAAAACCAAATAGGCTTTCTTCCAAAACACCGCACCGCCGACCATATCTATACCCTTCACACCCCTCATTGAAAAACATATACACCAAAACAAAAAATGGGAAAATATTCGCCTGTTTCATCGACTTCAAGAAAGCCTTTGACTCTATATGGCACGAAGGGCTCTATTATAAACTTCTTCAGTGTGGAATAGGGGGCAAAGTCTATGACCTTATTAAAATCAATGTATCTGAAAAACAAATGCGGGGTCAAAAATTGGAGACAAACGCACCGATTTCTTCACCAGAGAAGAAGGCGTCGGGCAGGGCTGCAATTTGAGCCCGACCCTGTTCAACATATACATAAATGAATTAGCAGACATGCTGGAGCAAGAGCGAGTCACCAGGTCTCCGTCTCCTGGATGGAGAAGTGAAGTCCCTGTTCTATGCGGACGACCTGGTTCTGCTGTCTCCCACAGAACAGGGATTACAGCAACAACTAGACCTACTCGACAAATACTGCCAAAATTGGGCTCTAACAGTAAATCTAAAGAAAACCAACATCATGATTTTCAAAAAGGCCCAGATGTCAGGAAAACAAATACCAGTTTACCCTCCGTGATACCACTATAGGACACACTATGAGCTACACCTACCTTGGTCTAACTATTACAGCATCAGGGAGCTTCAGCATAGCAGTGAATGCACTAAAAGAAAAGCCCGAGAGAGCCCTATATGCAATAAAAGAAAATTCTACAACATCCATAATCCCAATCAAAATCTGGCTCAAAATATTTGACAGCATAATCCTGCCCATTGCACTGTACGGTAGTGAAGTATGGGGCCCGCTAAATCACCAAAGCTACACTAAATGGGAAAAACACACAATAGAAGCCCTACATGCAGAATTCTGCCGAAGCATCCTTCGCACCCAAAGAAAAAACGCCAACAAATGCATGCAGAGCCGAACTAGGCAGATACCGCCACTGATAATAAACATCCAAAAACGAGCACTAAACTTTCCTAAATCACCTCAAATCTAGCTCCCCAGACACCCTTCATTTCAAAGCCTTTCAGACCCAAGAGCTAAACCCAGAAAAGAGTCCCCTGAGTCAGCTGCTACTGAAACTAAGTACTCAGCCGGACCCTGACCAGCCCCAGACCAACACAGCCGTCCAAACACCAATCCGAGTGAACCAAATCATTAAAAAATGCAAAGAAACCTACCTGGAACATTGGAACAAAATAACCGAAAGCCAAAGCAGATTAGAATGTTACCTGCGGGGCCCTAAAAAGAGAATATAAACTGGCAGACTACCTCTACGACCATCAGAGACACAAAACAGAGACAGACCCTCACCAGGTACAGACTAAGCGACCACCAACTGGAAATTGAAAAAGGCAGATACAAGAAATTCCTGGCAGCCTAGAGAGAATAGAATATGCGATCAATGTCTGGCCGGCGAGGTTGAAACAGAGATGCATTTCCTCCTAAAATGCGAAAAATTCAACACATCAAGAAACATATTATTCAACAAGCTAAGCCAAACAACCCCAGATTTCAAGGAATTGGATGACCTGTCAAAATTGAGATTAGTCCTAGGAGAAGGAGACAGACCATACCTTGGGGCCAAATATGTAACAACATGTCACAACCTGAGGACTGTTTAAAAATTAAGACTGGTTTAAAATTAATATTGAACGTACCAAATGAAGTAGAAAGACTGTTTAAAAATTAATATTGTTTAAAAGTAATATTGTATGTACCCAACAAATGTCAAATCGATTGACACCTACAGAATGTTGGAAAACTGTACCTTTTTGCTATGTAAGCTTTGGCAATATGGTTCTCTGTAAACTTTCATGCCAATAAAGCATTTGAATTGAATTGAATTGAATTGAATTGAGAGGGACAGACAGACAGAGAGAGAGAGAGGGGACAGACAGAGAGAGAGAGAGAGAGAGAGAGAGAGAGGGACAAGACAGAGAGAGAGAGAGAGAGGGACAGACAGAGAGAGAGAGAGAGGGACAGACAGAGAGAGAGAGAGAGGACAGACAGAGAGAGAGAGAGAGGGACAGACAGAGAGAGAGAGAGAGAGGGACAGACAGACAGAGAGAGAGAGGGACAGACAGAGAGAGAGAGGGACAGAGAGAGAGAGAGAGAGGGACAGACAGAGAGAGAGAGAGAGAGGGACAGACAGAGAGAGAGGAGAGAGAGAGGACAGACAGAGAGAGAGAGAGAGGGACAGACAGAGAGAGAGAGAGAGAGGGACAGACAGAGAGAGAGAGAGAGGGACAGACAGAGAGAGAGAGAGGGACAGAGACAGAGAGAGAGGGACAGACAGAGAGAGAGGGACAGACAGAGAGAGAGGGACAGACAGAGAGAGAGGACAGACAGAGAGAGAGGGACAGACAGAGAGAGAGAGAGGACAGACAGAGAGAGAGAGAGAGGACAGACAGAGAGAGAGAGAGAGAGAGAGTGGACAGACAGAGAGAGAGAGTGGGACAGACAGAGAGAGAGAGAGAGAGGGGACAGACAGAGAGAGAGGGACAGACAGAGAGAGAGAGAGGGGAGGACAGACAGAGAGAGAGAGAGAGAGGGACAGACAGAGAGAGAGAGAGGGACAGAGAGAGAGAGAGAGACAGAGAGAGAGAGAGGGGACAGACAGAGAGAGAGAGGGGACAGACAGAGAGAGAGAGAGGGACAGACGAGAGAGAGAGAGAGGGACAGACAGAGAGAGAGAGAGAGGGACAGACAGAGAGAGAGAGGGACAGACAGAGAGAGAGGGACAGACAGAGAGAGAGGGACAGACAGAGAGAGAGAGGGACAGACAGAGAGAGAGAGAGAGAGGGACAGACAGAGAGAGAGAGAGAGAGAGGAGCAGAGAGTGGGACAGACAGAGAGAGAGAGAGTGGGACAGGACAGAGAGAGAGAGAGAGGAGAGACAGAGAGAGAGAGAGAGAGAGAGTGGGACAGGACAGAGAGAGAGAGAGAGGGGACAGACAGAGGAGAGAGAGAGAGGGACAGACAGAGAGAGAGAGAGGGAGCAGGACAGAGAGAGAGAGAGGGACAGACAGAGAGAGAGAGAGAGGGGACAGACAGAGAGAGAGAGAGGGACAGGACAGAGAGAGACAGAGAGAGAGGGACAGACAGAGAGAGAGAGAGAGGGACAGACAGAGAGAGAGAGAGAGGGGCAGACAGAGAGAGAGAGAGGGACAGAACAGAGAGAGAGAGAGGACAGGACAGAGAGAGAGAGAGGGACAGACAGAGAGAGAGAGAGAGGGACAGAGCAGAGAGATGAGAGCGGGGACAGACAGATAGAGAAGAGAGGGACCGACACAGAGAGAGAGAGAGGGCCAGACAGAGATGAGAGAGAGAGGGACCAGAAGACGAGAGAGAGGGAC
>NC_141006.1:3896661-4056661 GCF_052327205.1 Somniosus microcephalus | reverse complement strand
AGAGAGAGGGACAGACAGAGAGAGAGAGAGGGACAGAGAGAGAGGGACAGAGAGAGAGGGACAGAGAGAGAGGGACAGACAGAGAGAGAGACAGAGAGAGAGACAGAGAGAGAGACAGAGAGAGAGACAGAGAGAGAGACAGAGAGAGAGACAGAGAGAGAGACAGAGAGAGAGACAGAGAGAGTGACAGCGAGAGTGACAGCGAGAGAGAGAGAGACAGAGACTGAGAGAGAGACAGAGACTGAGAGAGACCGAGAGAGAGAGACAGCGAGAGAGAGAGACAGAGAGAGACAGAGAGAGAACTCTATTATAAACTTCTTCAGTGTGGAATAGGGGGCAAAGCCTATGACCTTATTAAATCAATGTATCTGAAAAACAAATGCGGGGTCAAAATTGGAGACAAACGCACCGATTTCTTCACCCAGAGAAGAGGCGTCCGGCAGGGCTGCAATTTGAGCCCGACCCTGTTCAACATATACATAAATGAATTAGCAGACATGCTGGAGCAAAGCGAGTCACCAGGTCTCTGTCTCCTGGATGGAGAAGTGAAGTCCCTGTTCTATGCGGACGACCTGGTTCTGCTGTCTCCCACAGAACAGGGATTACAGCAACAACTAGACCTACTCGACAAATACTGCCAAAATTGGGCTCTAACAGTAAATCTAAAGAAAACCAACATCATGATTTTTCAGAAAAGACCCAGATGTCAGGAAAACAAATACCAGTTTACCCTCAGTGATACCACTATAGGACACACTATGAGCTACACCTACCTTGGTCTAACTATTACAGCATCAGGGAGCTTCAGCATAGCAGTGAATGCACTAAAAGAAAAAGCACGAAGAGCCCTACATGCAATAAAAAGAAAATTCTACAACATCCAAATCCCAATCAAAATCTGGCTCAAAATATTTGACAGCATAATCCTGCCCATTGCACTGTACAGTAGTGAAGTATGGGGCCCGCTAAATCACCAAAGCTACACTAAATGGGAAAAACACAATAGAAGCCCTACATGCAGAATTCTGCCGAAGCATCCTTCGCACCCAAAGAAAAACGCCAACAAATGCATGCAGAGCCGAACTAGGCAGATACCCACTGATAATAAACATCCAAAAACGAGCACTAAACTTCCTAAATCACTTCAAATCTAGCTCCCCAGACACCCTTCATTTCAAAGCCTTTCAGACCCAAGAGCTAAACCCAGAAAAGAGTCCCCTGAGTCAGCTGCTACTGAAACTAAGTACTCAGCCGGACCCTGACCAGCCCCAGACCAACACAGCCGTCCAAACACCAATCCGAGTGAACCAAATCATTAAAAAATGCAAAGAAACCTACCTGGAACATTGGAACAAAATAACCGAAAGCCAAAGCAGATTAGAATGTTACCGGGCCCTAAAAAGAGAATATAAACTAGCAGACTACCTCACGACCATCAGAGACACAAAACAGAGACAGACCCTCACCAGGTACAGACTAAGCGACCACCAACTGGAAATTGAAAAAGGCAGATACAAGAAATCCTGGCAGCCTAGAGAGAATAGAATATGCGATCAATGTCTGGCTGGCGAGGTTGAAACAGAAATGCATTTCCTCCTAAAATGCGAAAAATTCAACACATCAAGAAACATATTATTCAACAAGCTAAGCCAAACAACCCCAGATTTCAAGGAATTGGATGATCTGTCAAAATTGAGATTAGTCCTAGGAGAAGGAGACAGACCATACCTTGGGGCTAAATATGTAACAACATGTCACAACCTGAGGACTGTTTAAAAGTAAGACTGTTTAAAATTAATATTGAACGTACCAAATGAAGTAGAAAGACTGTTTAAAATTAATATTGTTTAAAAGTAATATTGTATGTACCCAACAAATGTCAAATCGATTGACACCTACAGAATGTTGGAAAACTGTACCTTTTTGCTATGTAAGCTTTGGCAATATGGTTCTCTGTAAACTTTCATGCCAATAAAGCATTTGAACTGAACTGAACTGAACTGAGAGAGGGACAGACAGAGAGAGAGGGACAGACAGACAGAGAGAGAGAGAGACAGAGAGAGAGAGAGAGAGAGAGAGAGAAAGCCAAATTGGATTCCTGCCAAACTATAGAACATCAGATCATACCTTTTTGCTATGTAAGCTTTGGCAATATGGTTCTCTGTAAACTTTCATGCCAATAAAGCATTTGAATTGAATTGAATTGAATTGGGACAGAGAGAGAGAGAGAGAGGGACAGACAGAGAGAGAGAGAGAGGGACACAGAGAGAGAGAGAGACAGACAGACAGAGAGAGAGAGAGGGACAGACACAGAGAGAGAGAGAGAGAGGGGACAGAGAGAGAGAGACAGAGAGAGAGACAGAGAGAGAGAAAGCCAAATTGGATTCCTGCCAAACTATAGAACATCAGATCATATCTTCACCCAACAGACCCTAATTGACAAACACGTTCATCAAAACAAAAGCAAAATCTACGCATGCTTTATAGATTTCCAAAAGGCTTTCGATTCCATCTGGCACGACGGTCTATTCCTGAAACTTATCGAAAGCGGGGTAGGGGGAAAAACATATGATGTAATTAAATCAATGTATACAAACAACAAAAGTGCAGTTAAAATTGGAGACAAACAAAATACTTCCCACAGGGGCGGGGGGTGACGCAGGGCTCGCCAATCTCACCGACACTCTTTAATATTTACATAAATGAATTGGCAAAACTACTTGAACAATCTACAGCACCCGGCCTCACCCTATATGAATCCAAGGTTAAATTCCTCCTCTATGCAGACGACCTGGTTCTGCTGTCACCAACTAAGGAAGGTCTACAGCAGAACCTGGATCTGCTGGAGTCGGTCTGTCAGACCTGGGCCCTGACAATAAACCTCCAAAAAACCAAAGTCCTCGTGTTCCAGCAAAGATCCAGACATCAGGGACCCAAAATAAATCTCACACTAGGAACAACTAAAATCGAACAAACCACTAACTACACATACTTGGGCATAAAAATCAGCTCTACGGGAAATTTCAAACTGGCTGTGAATGAACTGAAAGAGAAAGCAAGAAGGGCTTTCTATGCCATTAAAAGATCAATCCAAATAGAAATCCCAATTAGCATTTGGCTCAAAATTTTCAAATCAGTAATTGAACCAATTGCACTCTATGGCAGTGAAGTGTGGGGACCGCTAACACAACAAGAATTTGCCAAATGGGACAAACACCCAATTGAGATCCTACATGCAGAATTCTGTAAAAGTATCCTCTGGACTCAAAGGAAAACCGTAAACAATGCATGCAGGGCAGAACTAGGCCAATTTCCACTAATAATTACTATCCAAAAAAGAGCCACCAAATTTTGGAAACACCTAAAAATGAGCAACCCCCACTGCTATCATTACGAAGCCTTGAAATGCCAAGAGAGGACCATAAAGAAGAACACCCTCAGTCAACTAGTCCTGGGACTCGGTGAAGCAACCACTAACACTACTAACAATAACCAGCCCCAGGACAGTGACATCGTAGCACAGAGAATTTGACCCAACACAATTGTCACTAAGCAAAAGGAAAAATACCTGTCATATTGGGCAGAAACAACAAAAACCCAAAGCAAACTCAATTGCTACTTGGCCCTAAACAGACAATACAACATGGCTGATTACCTGACCATGGTAAAGGATAACAAACTGAGAAAAACCTTGACAAGGTACAGACTTAGTGAACATAGCCTGGCGATCGAAAAAGGCAGACACAGGCAGACCAGGCTGCCAAGAGAGGACAGGATATGCTCTCACTGCAGTCAGGGAGTGGTGGAGACAGAGATGCACTTCCTCACAGCCTGTGGAAAATATCAGGGCATCAGGGAGAATTTCTACCAAAAATTCTCACAAATATGCCCTGAATTCAGAAATTTGAATGACGACCAAAAACTCCCATACCTACTAGGCGAAGAGAGAAACTGTGTAACACTAGCGGCACACTATGTTACAGCTTGCCATAAACAGAGGGACAACCAGTAAACCTAAGAAAAGAGTATATATAAATTATGCGAATGTATATTTATACACTCAGGGATATATCTGTTTATACACTGTATGAATAGATCTGCGTTTGTGTTCAACCATAAATGTATTTTGATGCTTTGGCAACATAAGATGTACCTTATCATGCCAATAAAGCGATTTGAATTGAATTGAGAGACAGAGAGAGAGACAGATGCTGCTGCATATTATGCTCTGAAAGATGAAGTGTACTCACTGCAGCCAGTTTCCGCACAGGAAGCTCCCACAGACAACAATGAAATCATTGATAATTTAATCCGATTTCGGTGTTACTGCGGTTGGTGTGCATGGGAGCAGCCAGCCATTCCCAGCAGTGGTTTTGCTGCTCTTGTATTCGTGCACCTATTTTATATCCTTTAAAAGGCGTGTTATGTGGCATAACAGTATTGCGTTGTTGTGAATATCATACTCGTGAATGTGGCAACATGCAAATCACTGGGGTGTCACGGATAGGCAGGGCATGAGCAGCTCGCTTACCATTACTTCGATCACCAGCATTCATAGGACTGAACAAGAGAGAGAGAACCATGGTTTTAAAAAGTCAAAAGTCCCATAACTGATTTCAGTCATAGGGCACCTTCTCTAGGATAATTAGGGATGGGCAATAAAAAGAAACACAATTAATAGCCTTGAACAGGTTATTGAAAAAGCTGTAAAAAGATGAAGTGATGTACAGAGAGCATCTCAGTCTGGCATTGAAAAGAAATTAATGGAACAAAAAAAGAAGAAAAATGCAGCTAAACACTGGAAGGAGGGGGGGAGGAGGGTTAAACGGGAAGAACATAAGAACATAAGAACTAGGAGCAGGAGTAGGCCAATCGGCCCCTCGAGCCTGCTCCGCCATTCAATAAGATCATGGCTGATCTGATCCTAACCGCCAATCCACTATCACAGAACTATCTCCTGATAACAGAATTAGACACACGAAATAGGAGCAGGATCAGGCTACACGGCCCCTGGGCCCGCTCCGCTACCCACAGGGCCATGACCATTCCGAACCTAGACTCGTGTCCAAATTCCTGCCCGCTCCCCGTAACCCTTTATTCCCTTTACTTCTAGGAAACTGTCTATTTCTGTTTTAAATTTATGTAATGATGTAGCTTCTACAGCTTTTTGGGGCAGCATATTCCATGGACCTACCACCCTCTGAGTGAAGTAGTTCCTCCTCATCTCAGTTTCGAAAGAGCAGCCCCTTATTCTAAGACTATGCCCCCTAGTTCTAGTTTCACCCATCATCGGGAACATCTTCCCCGCATCCACCCGATCCAACCCCTTCACAATCTTATATGTTTCAATAAAATCGCCTCTCATTCTTCTGAACTCCAATGAGTAGAGTCGCAATCTACTCAACCTCTCCTCATATGTCCATCCCCTCATCCCCGGGATTAACCGAGTGAACCTTCTTTGTACTGACTCGAGAGCAAGTATGTCTTCTTAAGTATGGACACCAAAACTGTATGCAGTATTCCAGGTGCAGTCTCACCAATACCTTGTACAACTGAAGCAATACCTCCCTATTTTTATATTCTATCCCCCTAGCAATGAAAGCCAACATTCCATTGGCCTTCTTAATCACCTGCATACTAACCTTTTGAGTTTCGTGCACCAGGACCCCCAGATCCCTTTGTACTTTAGTACTTTCCAGTTTCTTGCCATTAAGATAATAGCTTGCTCTACGATTTTTCCTGCCAAAGCGCATAACCTCACACTTTCCAGTATTGTATTCCATCTGCCAAATCTCTGCCCACTTACTTAGCCTGTCTATGTCCCCTTTCAGGTTTTTTATGTCCTCCTCACTCACTACTTTCCCTCCCATCTTAGTACCATCTGCAAACTTTGATATGTTACACTCGGTCCCCTCCTCCAAATCGTTAATATAGATTGTAAAGAGTTGGGGACCCAGCACCGACCCCTGCGGAACACCACTAGTTACTGATTGCCATTCTGAGAATGAACCATTTATCCCAACTCTCTGCCTTCTGTTAGATAGCCAATCCTCTATCCATGCCAGAATATTACCCCCAATCCTGTGATTTTTTTTTATCTTGAGCAATAATCTTTTGTGTGGCACCTTGTCAAATGTCTTTTGGAAGTCTAAATACACTACGTCCACTGGTTCCCCTTTATCCACCCTACATGTTACTTCCTCAAAGAACTCCAGCAAATTTGTCAAACATGACTTCCCCTTCATAAAACCATGCTGACTTTGTCCTATTAAATGATGATTATCCAAATGTTCTGTTACTGTCTCCTTAATAATGGACTCCAAAATTTTACCTACCACAGATGAAGGCTGTAGTTTCCAGCCTTCTGTCGACTGCCCTTTTTAAATAAGGGTGTTGCATTAGCAGTTTTCCAGTCTGCCGAGACCTTTGCTAAGTCCAGGGAGTTTTGGAAAATTATTACCAATGCATCCACAATCCCTACCGCCACTTCCCTCAAGACCCTAGGATGTAAGCCATCAGGTCCAGGTGATTTATCCGCCTTGAGTCCCATTATTTTACCGAGTACCACTTCCTTAGTGATTTTGATCGTGTTTAGCTCCTCCCCCCCCCCCCCCCCCCCCTTTTAGCCCCCTGTTTGTCTAGTGTTGGGATATTCTTAGTGTCTTCTACTGTAAAGACTGATACAAAATAGGAGGGGGGGAAGGGTTAAACGGGAAGGAGCGAGGTAAGGGTTAAACGGGAAGGAGGGGGGGAAGGGTTAAACGGGAAGGAGCGAGGTAAGGGTTAAACGGGAAGGAGGGGGGAAGGGTTAAACAGGAGGGAATGAAGGTAGTACAGATCGCCCTGAAGAAAGATAAGACCTGAAACTTCCAGCGGGGAACCACACTCGTGTGCTTCTTGTTCAGAGATTGGGTTACAATGTTGTATCCAGATCGCTGACCCGAGCTCCCTTGGAGCTGATCTTCCCCCGTGTTTGGGAAGTTTGTCTATAGCTTGGCTGTAATAGTTGAGTCGGTCAAAGCTGGAGAGGTCCGGGGAGGGTAATTATAAGTGGCAAAGCATAAGGAGGTCAGGATGATATTGGGGACAGAACGGAGATGAATAATGACGTTAGGTGGAGTATTGGAGGAGTGCCATACTGTTTTTAAGAGTCAGCCTCTTGGGGAGCAGGAGAGCAAAGCTGAAAGGAGCTGGAGCCCAGTAGTGATGTTGATATTGATGATATGTATTACAGGTTTACAGAGGTTTGGACATCATCACAAACAAGGTGAGTCCTGAGGAGCAGCAACTCTGCACTCACCACATGATCAGCATCCTTGATCCCCTGGTCTCCTCCTTCACCGTCATGGACTTCAGGAATAAGGCACTGTCTGTAATATCCTTTCATCCAGTACGGCGAGGCGGGGTGATTTCAGTCTGTACGGTGGTGGGGGGGGGGGGGTGTGTGTTGTGATTTCAGTCTGTACGGTGGCGGGGGGGGTGTGTGTTGTGATTTCAGTCTGTACGGCGGGTGTGTTGTGATTTCAGTCTGTACGGGGGTGTGTTGTGATTTCAGTCTGTACGGGGGGTGTGTTGTGATTTCAGTCTGTACGGAGGTGTGTTGTGATTTCAGTCTGTACGGCGGGTGTGTTGTGATTTCAGTCTGTACGGGGGTGTGTTGTGATTTCAGTCTGTACGGAGGTGTGTTGTAATTTCAGTCTGTACGGCGGGTGTGTTGTAATTTCAGTCTGTACGGGGGGTGTGTTGTGATTTCAGTCTGTACGGGGGGGGGAGTGTGTTGTGATTTCAGTCTGTACGGGGGTGTGTGTTGTGATTTCAGTCTGTACGGGGGGGGGGGAGTGTGTTGTGATTTCAGTCTGTACGGGGGTGTGTGTTGTGATTTCAGTCTGTACGGGGGGGGGGGGGGAAGTGTGTTGTGATTTCAGTCTGTTCCGGGGGGGAGTGTGTTGTGATTTCAGTCTGTACGGGGGGAGTGTTGTGATTTCAGTCTGTACGGGGGGAGTGTGTTGTGATTTCAGTCTGTGGGGGGGGTTATGATTTCACTCTGTACAGGGAGGTGTTGTGATTTCAGTCTGTACAGGGGGTGTGTTGTGATTTCATTCTGTACAGGGGGGGTGCATTGTGATTTCAGTCTGTATGTGGGGGAGTGTTGTGATTTCAGTCTGTACAGGAGGGCGGTTGTGATTTCAGTCTGTACGGGGGGGGTCGTGTTGTGAATTCAGTCTGTACGGGGGGAGTGTGTTGTGAATTCAGTCTGTACGGGGGGAGTGTGTTGTGATTTCGGTCTGTACGGTGGAGGGGGGTTGTGATTTCAGGCTGTACGGGGGGGTGATTTCAGGCTGTACGGGGGGGGTGATTTCAGGCTGTACGGGGGGGGTCGTGTTGTGATTTCAGCCTGTACGGTGGGGGGGGTGTTGTGATTTCAGTCTGTACGGTGGGGGGGGGGGGTGTTGTGATTTCAGTCTGTACAGGGGGGGTTTTGTGATTTCAGTCTGTACGGGGGGGGGGGTGTTGTGATTTCAGTCTGTACGGGGGGGGTCGTGTTGTGATTTCAGTCTGTACGGGGGGAGTGTGTTGTGAATTCAGTCTGTACGGGGGGAGTGTGTTGTGATTTCAGTCTGCACGGGGGGAGTGTTGTGATTTCAGTCTGTGCGGGGGGTGTGGTGATTTCAGTCTGTATGGGGGGGTGTGTTGTGATTTCAGTCTGTACGGGGGGGGGTGTTGTGATTTCAGTCTGTACGGGGGGGTGTTGTGATTTCAGTCTGTACGGGGGGGTGTTGTGATTTCAGTCTGTACGGGGGGGTGTTGTGATTTCAGTCTGTACGGGGGGGAGTGTGTTGTGATTTCAGTCTGTACGGGGGGGGTGGTGTTGTGATTTCTGTCTGTACGGGGGTGTGTGTTGTGATTTCAGTCTGTACGGGGGGGGGTGTTGTGATTTCTGTCTGTACGGGGGTGTGTGTTGTGATTTCAGTCTGTACGGGGGGGTGTTGTGATTTCAGTCTGTACGGGGGGGTGTTGTGATTTCAGTCTGCACGGGGGGAGTGTTGTGATTTCAGTCTGTACGGGGGGGGGTGTTGTGATTTCAGTCTGTACGGGGGGTGTTGTGGTATAGCAACTGCACCTTGCATTTATATAGTGCCTTTAGTGTAGTAAAATGTCCCAAGGCGGTTCACAGGAGCGATTAGCAAATGAATCTTGAGACCAAGTCACATGTTCGGATAGATGACCAAAAGCTTGATCCAAGAGGTTGGTTTTACGGAAAGTCTTGAAGGAGGAGAGCGAGGCGGAGTGGTTTAGGGAGGAAATTCCAGAACATACAGCCTTTGCAGTTGAAGAACACAGCCGCTGGTGGTAGAGCGATGAAATGTGCCAAGAGGCCAGAGATCTCAGAGCGTTCTCGGGCTGGAGAAGGTTACAGAGATGGGGACGGCCGAGGCCATGGAAACAAGGATGAGTATTTTAAAATGGAGGCGTTACCAGACTGGGAACCAATGTAGGTCCGCGAGCAGGTGATGGGTGAACGGGACTTGGTGTGAGTTAGGGTGCGGGCAGCAGAGTTTTGGATGAGCTGAAGTTTATGTTAAAACATAAGAAATAGGAGCAGATGTAGGGGGGAAGATGGGAGCCCAACCAGGAGAGCGTCGGAATAGTCGAGTCTGGAGGTAACACAGGCACGGCTGAGGGTTTCAGCTGGGCTGAGGCAGGGGTGGAATCGGGCGATGTTACGGAGGTGGAAGTAGGCAGTCTTGGTGCTGGAGTGGATATGGTCGGAAGCTCATCCAGGGATCAAATACGACACCAAGGTTGCGAATGATCTGGTTCAGCCTCAGACAGTTGCCAGGGAGAGGGATGGAGTCGCTGGCTAGGGAACCGAGTTTGTGGCGGGGATCAAAGACAATGGCTTCGGTCTTCCCAATATTTAGTTGGAGGAAATTTCTGCTCACCCAGTACTGGATCAATTTGGAGACAGTGGAGGGATTGAGCGAGGTGGTGGCGGTGAGGTAGAGCTGCCTGTTGTCAGCGTATGTGTGGTACTTGATGCCGTGTTTTCGGATGATGTCACCAAGGGGCAGCATGTAGATGAGAAATAGGAGGGGCCAAGGATAGATCCAGAGGTAACAGTGTGGAGCAGGACGAGAAGCCTTTGCTGGAGATGCTCTGGCTATGATCAGATAGGCAAGAAGGGAATCAAGCAAGGGCAGTTCCACTGAGTTGGACAACAGAGGAGAGGCGTCGGAGGAGGTCAAAGGCTGCAGACAAGTTGCGAAGGATGAGGAGAGAAGTTTACCATGGTCACCGAGATATAGGATTTCATTTGTGACTTTGATAAGGGCCGTTTCAGTACTGTGGCAGGGGCGGAAACCTGATTAGAGGATTCAAAGATGGGCACGGACTTGGGATGGCTTGCAGTAATAGTGTCACACCTTCTGGACAATATCTCGGTTTACTGGGTCTGCTTCAGTACTGCACTGGAGTCTCTGGAGTGGGGCTTGAACCCATGACCTTCTGACTCGGGCGAGAGAGAGCATGCTACCAACTGAACCTGATTCTTTTCCAGGTTGGCTTATTTTTAATGTTCCAATCCTGCGCGCTATGCTCTCTGGCTTGGCAGGAAAACATGCTACACATTGGGCCCAAGCTTATCCATGAGCAAAGCCCTGCGCATTTTACTGTTAATGTTGATTGCAGTCTTCAACCTTTAAACGGTGAACTCATTAACTTCTCACATTGAAGATATCATGGACAGGCAGAAGATCCCAATTATCGTGGGAGGAACGAATTACTACATCGAATCACTGCTTTGGAAAGTGCTGATGGACACGAAGGTACTGAGGAGGGTCTCATTGAGCTTTATTTCACAGTGGGGGGGTCACTGAGCATTGTATCACAGTGGGGGGGGTCACTGAGTATTGTATCACAGTGGGGGGGTCACTGAGTATTGTATCACAGTGGGGGGGGTCACAGTATTGTATCACAGTGGGGGGGGTCACTGAGCATTGTATCACAGTGGGGGGGGTCACTGAGTATTGTATCACAGTGGGGGGGGTCACTGAGTATTGTATCACAGTGGGGGGGGTCACTGAGTATTGTATTTATGGGTGGAGGGGGCCACTGTTGTGCTGTCAGCTGATGGACAGAATGCAAAATCTATTGAAGTCAAGTAAGACCACCTACAGATGTAGGGGAGTGTAGCGTATTCATTAGTTTTGTATTATTACACAAAAGGCAAGTACAGGAAACTTTGTGCTATCCAGCACCGACGGGACCGAGCTGCTGCCGTTCCCTCCAAACTGCCGGACACGCCAGAGCTAATGTTGAAACATACGGAGAGTTTCATCTCCGTATGAATCAACAAACCCAGCCTCTAAACAGTCGGCAAGCGTCTCTAGCTAAAGCGGTTACTTAGCTACAGACATTGCAGAGCTTGACTTTCAAAAAAAGCAAAGAAAAGAAACGAAAAGAATAAAAAACGGCTCCTGATTTTTGCTGGTGGCTCGAGCTTGCCGGACGGTTCGCCTCCAGATAACACACAGTTTCCTGTAGTACTAGTTGATTCATATCAAGCCTCCTCCCCAAGTGTTCAGTGTGCCTTTTGAAGAGCTACATGGATTATCCAGTTCAGGCTACAGTGGGGTGCTATTGTTATTCCCTCACATTACTCTGTTGTACAGTTAGATGTAGGGTAGTGTGAGTGAAGTCCCATAAAAGTAAGACGCTCCGATGATTACGGGAGTGACTGATGCCGCTGAACTCATGAAGGGTTTTACCATGGCCCCAAATTTCTAACTCTCTGACTCGCACTTGATGTGGTTAATTTGTGACACTGTCACTTGATGTTAATTTGTGCTGTGCTCTGTCCTGTCGGAGGGGAAGGTTTGTCCTGTTACAGATGGGTCAGTTGGGAATCGAGCTTCATCGCCCAACAGGAAGGAAGAACTTGAAAAACTCAACTGTCAGGAGCTCTACAGACGACTGGCTGAAGTTGACCCTGAAATGGCAGAAAAATTACACCCACACGACAAACGCAAGGTGGCAAGGTTAGATTAATCGGAACATCATTACCTCTCGTCCATCAGATGGAGTCTACTTAATGTTGCCAAATTCAATCTAGTACACATTCCGTATACTTACTTACTTGTCTTCATTGAACTTCAAGACCTGTCCCCTGAATTGGAGCTGACACTGAGACATACACAAACTGTGTAGTACCTGGCAGGAGTGTCAGCTGGGACTCGGTGGGAGCACTCTCTCCGGCTCTGAGTCAGACGGTTGCGGGTTCAAGCCACACTCCAGAGATCTGAGCACGTAATTCAGGCCGACACTCCTGTGCAGTACTGAGGGAGTGCCACACTGCCGAAGTCCCGTCTTTTGGATGAGACATTAAAACGAACCCCTGTCCGCTCCCTCAGGTGGATGTGAAAGAGCTGGGGAGTTCTCCCAGGTGTCGTGGTCAATATTAATCCTCCAACCAACATCACTGAAATATCTGGTCATTACCACATTGCTGTTTGTGGGACCTTGCTGCCTGCAAATTGGCATTTCCAACATTACAGCAGTGACTGAACTTTAAAAGTACGAAATTGGCTGTAAGGCACTTTGATTGGTCCTGAGGTTGGGAAAGGTGTGATATGATGCCCCATCTACTGGTCACTGGTCGAGGTTGTTCATGTGTAATTTCCTCTTCATGGTCATAGACCAACTGCACCTTCATGGAGTGGGAGCTCTTTCCATTGTGAATGGAGTAGTTTTGGGAGTAGGGGTGTGATTGGCCTCTTGTCCTGCACTCTGGGCCTTCCTGGTAGAAGTGGAGTGCTCATTCCTGCTGCTGGCTGCTCTCCCGAACAAACCTGCCAGAGCCAAGGCCCCGGCACGACGGGTGGCTCAGCTGCACGGGGGGAGGAAGAAGAGTGGAAGAGCAATAGTGCTAGGGGATTCATTGGTTAGGGGGCCAGATGGGCGTTTCTGTGGACGCAGACGTGACTCCAGGATGGTATGTTGCCTCCCTGGTGCCAGGGTCAAGAATGTCACCGAACGGCTGCAGAGCATTCTGGGGGTGGGGGAGGGTGAACAGAGGTTGCTGTCCATATCGAAACCAACGACCGAGGCAGAAAGAGGGATGAGTACTGCAGGCAGACTACACGGAGCTAGGAAAGAGATTAAAAAGCAGGACCTCAAAAGTTGTAATCTCCAGATTACTCCCGGTGCCACAAGCTAGTGAGTACAGGAATAGAAGGATAGAACAGATGAATACGTGGCTGGAGAGATGGTGCAGGAGGGAGGGCTTTAGATTCCTAAGGCATTGGGACCATTTCTGGGGAAGGTGGGACCTGTACAAGCTGGATGGGTTACACCTCAACAGAGCCGGGACCAATATTTTTGCGGGGAGGTTTGCTAGTGCTGTTGGGGAGGGTTTAAACTAGCTTGGCAGGGGGATGGGCACCAGCATATAGGAGTAGAAAAGAGGAATAAGGTGCATAAAAGAACTAGAAACGATAGTAGTACCATATTAGATAGGAGCAGACTAAGAAAGACTATGAAAAATTCAAAAATGGGTTTAGAATGCATGTAGATAAATGCACAAAGTGTGGGGAATAAGGTTGATGAGCTACAAGCACAATTAGCCATGTGGCAATATGATGTGGCAATAATGGAAACGTGGCTTAAAAACGGTGAGGACTAGGCACTTAATATTCAAGGATACAAGGTGTTTAGAAAAATAGGGAAGGAAAAAAGGGAGGTGGAGTGGCAGTGCTGATTAAGGAAGACATTGTAGTGTTGGAAAGGGAGGATGTTCTTGGGGACAAGGACAGAAGCCATTTGGTTAGAGTTGCGGAGCAAAAAGGATATGATCACGTTATTGGGGGTCTTCTATAGGCCTCCAAATAGTGAGAGGGAGGTAGAGGAGCAAATCTGCAGGGAAATCGCAGAGATATGCAAGAGCTATAGAGTGGTGATATTGGGGGACTTTAATCACCCAAATATCGATTGGGATAATGCTAGGGGAAAGGGAAAGGAGGGGGAGGAATTTCTGAAATGTGTTCAGGAGAATTTCCTTGACCAATATGTTCTTGGCCCAACTAGGACGGAGGCATTGCTGGATCTGGTGTGAAACTTCTAAACTAGAATAGGGCTAACTTCAATGGGATGCGAAAGGATCTAGCCAGGGTAAAATGGAACCAAAGACTGACAGGAAAAACTGTAATGGAACAATGGGTGATCTTTGAGGAGATGTTCCAAATACAGGCAAGGTGCATTCCAACAAGAGGGAAAGGTAAGGGAACCAAAGCAAGGGCTCCTTGGATGACAAGGGAGAACCAGACCAAATACAATAAGTTGAGTGGGGAAATGAAGAAGAAAATAAGATTGGCAAAGAGAGAATATCAGAGTAGAATGGCGGTTAACATAAAAGTGAACCCAAAAATCTTCTACCGGCGTGTAAACAGTAAGCGGGTAGGAAGAGGCGTGGTGGGGCCTATTGGGGACAAAGGTGATCTATGCTTAAAGGCGCAGGGCAAGGCTAGAATACTCAATGAGTACTTTGTATCGGTGTTTACTAAGGAGATGGATGCTTGCAGAATATCGTTCGAAGTGGAAAAGGTAGAGATAGCAGAAGGGCTTGCCATAATTTTCCAATTTAGATGCGGGAGAGGTGATTGGATAGTGGCAAATGTGACACCATTGATCAAGAAAGGGTGTAAGGACAATCCTAGTAACTACAGGCCGGTCAGTTTAACATCAGTGGTGGGTAAAGTTTTAGAAACAATAATCAAGGAAATAATTAACGGGCACTTGGAGAGGTTTAGCTAATTAAGGAGAGCCAACACGGATTTGTAAAAGTCAGATTGTGTTTGACTAATCTATTTGATGAAGTAACAGGGAGGATTGATGAAGGGAATGCAATGAATGTTGTCTACATGGATTTTAGGAAGGCGTTTGACAAAGTACCACATAGAAGGCTGGTTAACAAAATTGAGGCTCATGGAATAGGTGGTCAGTGGCAGCTTGGATAAGGAAGTGGCTTAAGGACAGAAAACAGCGAGTTGTGGTAAATGGCTGTCTTTCAGACTGGCGGATGGTAGACAGTGGTGTTCCCCAAGGGTCAGTGCTGGGACCACTGCTTTGTTTGATGCACATAAATGACCTGGATATTGGAATACAGAGTAGAATTTCTAAATTTGCTGATGACACCAAACTTGGGGGTGTGGCAAACTGAGGATGATACCAATCGACTGCAACAGGACATAGAAAGGCTAACAGAATGGGCAGACAAGTGGCAGATGGAATTTGAGAGAAGTGTGAGGTGATGCATTTTGACAGAAGGAACAGGGAGAGGCAATATACACTTAATGGCACAGCTTTAAAGAGTGTGCAGGGACAGAGGGACCTGGGAGTTAATGTGCATCGGTCCCTGAAGGTGGCGGGACATATTGAGAGAGTGGTTAGCAAAGCATATGGGAATCTTGGGCTTCATAAATAGAGGTATTGAGTACAAAAGTAGAGAAGTTATGCTGAACCTTTATAAAGCGCTGGTTAGGCCACAACTGGAGTATTGCATCCAGTTCTGGTCACCACACTTTAGGAAGGATGTGAAGGCCCTTGAGAGGGTGCAGAGGAGATTTAACAGAATGGTTCCGGGGATGGGGGATCTTAGCTACTAGGACATGTTGGAGAAGCTGGATTTGTTTTCATTAGAGCAAAGGAGGTTGAGGGGTGATTTGATGGTGTACAAGATTATGACGGGTTTGGATAGGCTAGACGGGGAAAGGCTGTTCCCACTAGTTGATGGTACAAGGACTAGGGGACACAGATTTAAGGTTTTGGGCAAGAAATACAAGAGGATATGAGGAAAAACTTTTTTACGCAGCGAGTGGTGAGGACCTGGAACTCGCTGCCGACGGAAGTGGTGGAAGCGGAGACACCCAATGTTTTGAAGGGGAGACTGGATAGGCACTGGAGGGAAATAAACTTGCAGGGATAGAGCGGGGGAGCCCAAGATCAGATCAGCCATGATCTCATTAAATGGCGGAGCAGGCTCGAGGGGCCAAATGGCCTCCTCCTGCTCCTATTTCTTATGTCATGAATGGGACTGACTGGATTACTCTACAGAGAGCTGGCACGGACTCGATGGGCCGAATGGCCTCATTCTGTGCCGTTATGATTCTGACTCTGCTCGCCAGGGAGGTGACTTCATTAGAGTCAATGAGTGAGTGTGCTGCCTGATGCAAATGTTCACTGAGTGTTGGGTGATGTGACAGAGATCCCCTGCGGCTCCTTGGAAAGATTTCAACGAAGCTGTAACCCTCGCAGGTACTGACCGAGCTGCCCTTTTTCCTGGAAGTCGTCCTACGTCTGGCCGTAAGATCGAATATAGTGCAGAGAGTCTGCTTTTTAAAAAATTCATTCTCCCTGCAAGGCCAGCATTTATTGCCCATCCCTAACTGCCCTTGAGCAGGTGGTGGTGAGCCTTCGCTGTAGTCTGCGTGGTGATGGTACATAAGAATTAGGAGCAGGAGTCGGCCATACGGGCCCTCGAGCCTGCTCCGCCATTCAATAAGATCATGGCTGAACTTCAACCTCAACTCCACTTTTCGCCCGATCCCCATATTCCTTAATTTCCTTAGAGTCCAAAAATCTATCGATCACATCTTTGAATATACTCAATGACTGAGCATGCACAGCCCTCTGGGGTGGAGAATTTCAAAGATTCACAATTTCCTGAGTGAAGAAATTCCTCCTCATCTCAGTCTTAAAAGGCCGACCCCTTATCCTGAGACTATGACCCCTGGTTCTAGACTCCAGCCAGGGGAAACATCCTCCCAGCATCTACCCTGTCAATCCCCATCAGAATCTTAATGATATAGTAGATTTAATTTAAATCATATGAGAGCTCCCCTCTCTCCCTGCTCCTCCCCCTCCCCCTCTCTGCCCTGCCCCCTCCCCACTGGGTTACTGGTCTGCTGCCCAAAGCATTTCCACGTTTGCCCTTTGAATTTCAAGCTGTCTATCTCCATGAGTGAATGAAATATCAAATGAACAATAGAAAAGGAAAACTTGCTTTTTTTTTAGCACTTTTCATGTCCTCAGGAAAACCCAAAGTGCTTCACAACCAATGAATTACTTTTAAAGTGTTGTAATGTAGGAAAATGTGGCTACCAATTTGTGCACAGCAAGCTCCCACATACACTAATGAGATAAGTGCCCAGATGAACTGTTTCTGGTGCGGTTTGTTGAGCGGTAAATGTTGGTTAGGCCACTGGGAGAACTCCCCTGCTCTCCTCCCACTTAGAGCAGACAAATGGGTTCAGCATCTCACATGAAAGACGGCACTTCCGACAGTGCAGCACTCCCTCAGTACTGCACTGAAGATTCATGTACTCCAAGTCCTGGCGTGGGGCTTGAGCCCTCAAACCTCTGACTCCAGGGCAAGGGGGCCAGCACCGAGCCAATGGTATTTTGATGCATGCGAATGGTGCAGTCCCCGATTATTTCTATAAGATTAAAATACGGTATTCCAGGGACGCAGCATGGCAGATTGAAGTGAACATGTTTAAATCCAGTGGTGTGGAGCAGCTGCTGTACACGGCTGGGCTGTGAATTGTAGTGAATTGCTCAGGGACTGAGATCTTGCTGCCTTCAGCTCACTGTCTCCAGTCAACACCAGTTCAAAGGAAGCCTTCTGGCTCCTGCAGGCAAATACCATTCATCTGCCATTTGAAAACTAGAAAAGCCCATTTTACACAGAAGTGCATCGACTTTCCAGCACAGAAGCAGGCCAGCCGGTCCACACAAGCCTCCTCCCACCTTATTTCATCTCGCCCTATCGGCAGATCCTTCGATTCCTTTCTCCCTCATGCACTTTTGTAGCTTCCCCTTGAATGTATCTATACTGTTCACCTCAGCCACCCCCTGTGGTGGCGAGTTCCACATTCTCGCCACTCTCTGGGGAAAGAAGTTTCTCCTGAATTCCCAGTTGGATTTATTAGTGATTATCTTATATTTATGGCCCCTAGTGTTAGAATGTTTCCACTTGTGGGGGAATCCAACAGTGTGTTAAAGTTATATCCCAGTCGAAGGAGACAAAGGTCATATGTTTGTCACTGTGGCTGGCCTGGCGGTATCTCAGTAACATGCAGCCTTTCTCTGAGCAGGAGTCTGCAGGTCTATGAGGAGCTCGGAGTTCCCCACAGCAAACTTCTACTGCAGCAGCAAGAGGAGGAAGGGGGAGGTCCCCTCGGAGGAGCCCTGCGCTTCCCACAGCCCTGCATATTCTGGCTGCACACGGACCTGCCGGGTAAGAGAGTGCGAACAAGCAAATCTGCTCGATGATCTCATTTATAGCATAGGTGCCGATATTAACTCCCCGCAACGGGGGTGGGGTTCAAAAATTAAAAATCGTGCAACGCTTCCGCAACCCACCATGTACGCCTGTCGCCATCTTCATGGTGGTGGGTGTCGAGCTGTGGTATGGGCCCCAGTGACTGCAGCGATGAGCTTGTGCTGATCGGAAGGTGACGGGAGAAGTGAGCACTCGGGAAGGTGACAGGAACTCATTCAGACACCTTGGAGAGAAAAGGGCAGGGCAACGACGAGGTGAACGTCTGCAAAGATAATGGGGTCCTGAGTGGGAATGTTAATAGGTCAGGACCGTTTTAAAAGGGGTTGGAACAATGCCCGAGAACCGGAAGAATCACAGAATGATACAACACAGAAGGAGGCCATTCGGCCCATCGTGCCTGTGCCGGCTCTTTGAAAGAGCTCTCCAATTAGTCCCACTCCCCCTGCTCTTTCCCCAGAGCCCTGCAAATGTTTCATTTTCAAGTATTTGTCCAGTTTCCTTTTGAAAGTTATTATTGAATCTGCTTCCAGCTGTCAGACAGCACACTCCAGATCATCACAAGGCAGGAAGCTGAGACATAGAATTTGGATGGTCAAGAACTAGGTTGAAAGGGGATTGAAGGAGCAGGTGTATTTCATTGGGATGAGTCTGGTGAGAACTGCATAATGTGAGGGATGTTGGGGACTGGGCTGGATAGTAAATTAGGGGTGAGGGGGAGAGGAGAGGGTGGAGGAGGTACATTTGGTCGAGAGGATGGCCTCGATGTGTAGATACAGAAGTCAATGGGTGAGAGATTTGTGGCCTTAGTGCTGCCATTTTGGTCCCTACCATTGCGCTGACGGTAACTGGCTGTGCCATCCCCAACAAAATGGCGGCATTGTGGCGTCAACCAGCGTGCAACATAGAAACATAGAAGATAGGAGCAGGAGTCGGCCATTTGGCCCTTCGAGCCTGCTCCGCCATTCAATGTGATCATGGCTGATCATCCAAATTCAGTACCCTGTCCCTGCCTTCTCCCCATATCCCTTGATCCCTTTAGCCTCAAGAAATATATCCAACTCTTTCTTGAATATATTTAATGAACTAGCCTCCACCGCCCTCTGTGGCAGAGAATTCCACAGGTTCACCACTCTCTGGGTGAAGAAATTCCTCCTCATTTCAGTCCTAAATGGCTTACCCCTTATCCTTAGACTATGACCCCTGGTTCTGGACTCCCCGGCCATCAGAAACATCCTTCCTGCATCTAGCCTGTCCAGACCTGACAGAATTTTATAGGTTTCGATGAGATCTCCTCTCAATCTTCTAAACTCCAGTGAGTATAAGCCCAATCGACACAATCTCTCCTCATACGTCATTCCTGCCATCCCAGGTATCAGCCTGGTGAATCTTCGCTGCACTCCCTCCATGGCAAGAACGTCCTTCCTCAGGTAAGGTGACCAAAACTGCACACAATACTCAAGGTGCGGCCTCACCAAGGCCCTGTACAACTGTAGCAAGACATCCTTGTTCCTGTACTCGAACCCTCTTGCTACGAAGGCCAACATACTATTTGCCTTCTTCACCGCCTGCTGCACCTGCATGCTTACCTTCAGCGACTGGTGCACAAGGACACCCAGGTCTCTTTGCACTTCCCCTTCTCCCAATCTATTGCCATTCAAATAATCTGCCTTCCTGTTTTTGCCACCAAAGTGGATAACCTCACATTTATCCACATTATAGTGCATTTGCCATGTTTCAGAATCACAGAAACCCCACAGTGCAGATAGAGGCCATTTCGGCCCATCGAGCCTGCACCGACACATATCCCACCCGATCCCCGTAACCCCTACACCAACACATATCCCACCTTATCCCCGTAACCCCACGTATTTAATTCCCCTAACACTAAGGGTCAATTTATCATAGCCAATCAACCTAACCCGCACATCTTTGGACTGTTTCTGCCCAATCACCCAACCTGTCCAAATCGTACTGGAGTTTCCCGACATCCTCCTCGCAGCTTACCCTCCCGCCCAGCTTTGTGTCGTCTGCAAATTTGGAGATATTACATCCAATTCCCTCGTCCAGATCATTAATATATATTGTGAACAGCTGGGGTCCTAGGACCGATCCTTGCGGTACCCCACTAGTCACTGCCTGCCACTCGGAAAACGACCCGTTTATTCCAACTCTTTGCCTTCTGTCCGCCAACCAGTTCTCTATCCAAGTCAATACCTTGCCCCCAATCCCATGTGCCTTAATTTTGCGCGCTAATCTCTTGTGTGGGACCTTATCGAAAGCCTTCTGAAAGTCCAAATACACCACATCCACTGGTTCTCCCTTATCTATTTTACCAGTTACATCCTCAAAAAATTCCAGTAGATTAGTCAAGCATGATTTACCTTTTGTAAATCCATGTTGACTTTGTCCGATCCTGTCACTGCTTTCCAAGTGCTCTGCTATTACATCTTTTATGATGCCGACTTTACGTCATAGGCGCAAGCTTCAACTCTAGCGCTGAATTCAGCACTGGGTCCTAAGCACACCAGGTTAACCTGCCGTGCAAACAGGCTGACAGTGGCGATGGCTGCACCTCTTAAAGGGACACACACATCATTCAGGTAAGTTTGGATTTAAGGTTTCGGACTTTTAAATTTTTTTTATTGAAGTGGTGGCTTGCTGCAAGAGATGTGAAAAGTTTAAGTGTTTAAGGAGTGCTGCTGGATGCTTGCAAGTGCTCAGTTGGTAAATGAAGGCCTTTGAGAAGACAAAACATGCTGCGAATACTCAGCCAGTCACAATATCCATGGAGCTAAAAAAGAGTGTTCCGGTCGAGATGCTGCCTGACCAGCTGAGTATTTCCAGCATTTTATGCTGTCATTTCAGATTTACAGCATCCGCTCACAGAGGGAAGATGCAGAAGAGGAAGATGCAGCATGAAGGATGCATCCCAGACAGCCCCTTTGTGGCCAGGATATCCGGGATGGAATAGAAACATAGAAGATAGGCCCTTCGAGCCTGCTCCGCCATTCAATGAGATCATGGCTGATCATCCAAATTCAGTACCCTGTCCCTGCCTTCTCCCCATATCCCTTGATCCCTTTAGCCTTAAGAAATATATCCAACTCTTTCTTGAATATATTTAATGAACTGGCCTCCACTGCCCTCTGTGGCAGAGAATTCCACAGGTTCACCACTCTCTGGGTGAAGAAATTCCTCCTCATTTCAGTCCTAAATGGCTTACCCCTTATCCTTAGACTATGACCCC
The DNA here is from genome assembly GCF_052327205.1 of Somniosus microcephalus. Taxonomy (NCBI): domain Eukaryota; kingdom Metazoa; phylum Chordata; class Chondrichthyes; order Squaliformes; family Somniosidae; genus Somniosus; species Somniosus microcephalus. Next base: position 4,035,077 of record NC_141006.1, on the reverse strand, counting down.
TGGTTCTGGACTCCCGGCCATCAGAAACATCCTTCCTGCATCTAGTCTGTCCAGGCCTGACAGAATTTTATAGGTTTCTATGAGATCCCCTCTCAATCTTCTAAACTCCAGTGAGTATAAGCCCAATCGACACAATCTCTCCTCATACGTCATTCCTACCATCCCAGATATCAGCCTGGTGAATCTTCGCTGCACTCCTTCCATGGCAAGAACGTCCTTCCTCAGGTAAGGCGACCAAAACTGCACACAATACTCAAGATGTGGTCTCACCAAGGCCCTGTACAACTGCAGCAAGACATCCTTGTTCCTGTACTCAAACCCTCTTGCTACGAAGGCCAACATACCATTTGCCTTCTTAACCGCCTGCTGCACCTGCATGCTTACCTTCAGCGACTGGTGCACAAGAACACCCAGGTCTCTTTGCACTTCCCCCTTCTCCCAATCTATTGCCATTCAGATAATAATCTGCCTTCCTGTTTTTGCCACCAAAGTGGATAACCTCACATTTATCCACATTATAGTGCATTTGCCATGTTTCTGCCCAGTCACCCAACCTGTCCAAATCGTCCTGGAGTTTCACGACATCCTCCTCACAGCATACCCTCCCACCCAGCTTTGTGTCATCTGCAAATTTGGAGATATTACATCCAATTCCCTCGTCCAGATCATTAATATATATTGTGAACAGCTGGGGTCCTAGGACCGATCCTTGCAGTACCCCACTAGTCACTGCCTGCCATCATCTGCCTGCAGTCCCAGTGACCACAACCCCAATTCCCCTTTCAACATTAGTCGCACACATTTGCCCTCCCTTTGTTTCTGACCATCACAGCGTCCTCTTGGCCACAATGCTGAAATATAAGCCACCACAAAGCAAATTTTCCAATCCAACTTTATACGTCTAGCCATCCAATGTGACCTCAAGAAATCAACTCATCACCCGTATGCATTCTCTTAGTGACTGTCTTGTGTGTGCCTTTGCCTATCTTACTGATGTCACGCAGTGCTACCACAGTGGCTGCAACATGGCTGCTGACTTTCAGTGGGGGACACTGCAAATGGCTTTGCTGGTTGACCTTGAGCTGGTGGGTGGGAGTGTCAAATGAATCTCCACCTCGTCCTTGTTGTCAGCGTCCTCCTCTTTGTCCTCCCCCTCCTTCTCCTCCTCTTCCTCCGCCTCTTTGTCCTCCTGCTCCTGGTTGCCTACTGGCCGGGCAGGCTGCATTTCTCGAGTGTGAAATGAGGAAGGCACAAGGGTGGAGTTGTGGTGATGTGAGGGTGGGAAAGCATGAGGTGCATGCCAGTATGAGGATACCAGCATCTTGTGTCCTTTCAGCTGGCCTAGGGCTTAGCCCTGCCCCGGCCAAGGGCTTAGCCCTGCCCCAGCCAAGGGTTTAGCCATGCCCCTGCCAAGAATGGCCTGCACCGTCTCCTTCAAGGAGGGAAGGTGAGGCTAGGAATGGGAGATGTGCCTCGTGATTGGTGCAGGTTGTTGGTAGGTGAGTGATTGGAGGTTGTGCATTGAGCAGTGTCATAGAGTAGAGTCCTGACGGAACAGAAGGAGGCCATTCGGCCCACCGAGTCAGAGTCCATGCCGGCTCTCTGTAGAGCAATCCAGTCAGTCCCATTCCCCCGCTCTATCCCTGTAGCCCTGCAAGTTTATTTCCCTCAAGTGCCTATCCAGTCTCCCCTTGAAAACATTGAGTGTCTCCGCTTCCACCACTTCAGTTGGCAGCGAGTTCCAGGTCCTCACCACTCGCTGCGTAAAAAAGGTTTTTCCTCAAATCCTCCCTGTATCTCTTGCCCAAAACCTTAAATCTGTGTCCCCTAGTCCTTGTACCATCAACTAGTGGGAACAGCCTTTCCCCGTCTAGCCTATCCAAACCCGTCATAATCTTGTTCACCTCTATCAAATCACCCTGCAACCTCCTTTGCTCTAATGAAAACAAATCCAGCATCTCCAACCTGTCCTTGTAGCTAAGATCCCCCATCCCCGGAACCATTCTGGTAAATCTCCTCTGCACCCTCTCAAGTACATTCACATCCTTCCTAAAGTGTGGTGACCAGAACTGGACGCAATACTCCAGTTGTGGCCTAACCAGTGCTTTATGAAGGTTCAGCATAACATCTCTACTTTTGTACTCAATACCTCTATTTATGAAACCCAAGATCCCATATGCTTTGCTAACCACTCTCTCAATATGTCCCGCTACCTTCAGGGACCTGTGCACATTAAAACTGTGCCATTAAGAGTGTGCAGGGACAGAGGGACCTGGGAGTTAGTGTATATCGCCTCTCCCTCTTCCTGCTGTCAAAATGCATCACCTCACACTTCTCTCTCTTAAATTCCATCTGCCACTTGTCTGCCCATTCTGTTAACCTTTCTATGTCCTGTTGCAGTCGATTGGTATCATCCTCACAGTTTGCCACCCCCCCCCCCCCCCCCCCCCCCCAAAGTTTGGTGTCATTAGCACATTTAGAAATTCTATTCTGTATTCCAATATCCAGGTCCTTTATGTGCATCAAAAAAAGCAGTGGCCCCAGCACTGACCCTTGGGGAACACCACTGTCTACCATCCTCCAGTCTGAAACACAGCCATTTACCACAACCCGCTGTTTTCTGTCCTTAAGCCACTTCCTTATCTAAGCTGCCACTGACCCACCTATTCCATGAGCCTCAATTTTGTTAACCAGCCTTCTATGTGGTACTTTGTCAAACGCCTTCCTAAACTCCATGTAGACAACGCCCTTTCCCATCATTAATCTAGTTGAATTTTTTGATGAAGTAACAAGGCGGATTGATCACACACGATCTGCCTTTTACAAATCTGTGTTGGCTCTCCTTAATTAGCTTAAACCTCTCCAAGTGCCCGTTAATTTTTTCCGTGTGTGGCTAGTGGTGCAGTTGGTAGGAGACGGCTTTTGAAGGTGCATTCATTGACCAGTGGTCTGAGGTCATGAAGATTCTTTGGGCTCTGGGGCCAGGAGATGGGGGCGACACTGCTGGCAGTGGGTCGAGGGCCTGTCTTGCAGTGTTGACCCTCTGCACAAAGCTGGAGTGCTGCGTGCGCGACCCTGGCTGCCCCTTCCCTGGCTTGCTGAGCCATTTGTGGTAGTGCTGGAGCTTTTCTTGCATTTTTTTGAGGTTAGGAAAGGAATTCAGCTTTAAGAACTGAATATTCACATTTGGGACTTCTTGTTAAATTTTTTTTTTTATGCAGTAAGGGCTGAAAACTGCATTCTTTCACTTCATTTAATTTGTATTGCTTCAGAGTGCATTGCCCCTATTAATTCTCAGGCCTCTTCACTGCCCACGATTGCTTGTGAGCTCCACAGCCTCGCTTCCAGAGGCTGTTCCAGTCTCGAACACCGCACCTGCACATGAATTTCGGGTCAGATGCCTCCAGCACCGCCACCAAGACGGTGTTGCACGGCAGGTAAGCGCTGCGCCAACAGTCTCCAGATGAATTTGGCCCCGTTAGTATTGCGGCCATTTTCAGCGGCCATGAACTCCGACTGGCCAACACACATTTCTCCCCCTATGAATTGCCCACATCTAGGATCGGTGCTGGGAATGGAGAGTGCAGCAGGTGGGAGGAGGTGGTCGGTGGTTGAGAAAGGGATATTGGGCTTTCCTTGTCAACAACAACTTCCCTTTATATAGCTATAACCTAGTAACATGTCCCAAGGCACGTCACAGGAGTGTTAGCAAACAATATTTCACACCGAGTCACATAAGGAGAAATTAGGCCAAAGCGGCAGGTTTTAAGGAGCATCTTAAAGGAGGAGAGAGAAGTACAGAGGCCGAGAGGTTTAGGGAGGGAACTCCAGCGTTTAGGGCCTCGGCAGCTGAAGGCACGGACACCAGTGGTGGGGCGATTAAAATCAGGGATGCGCATGAGACAAGAATTGGAGGAGCGCAGAGATCTCTGAGGGTTGTGGGGCTGGAGGATGTTGGAGATAGGGAGGGGCGAGGCCATGGAGGGATTTGAAAACGAGGATGAGAATTTTAAAATTGAGGCTTTGCTTAACCAGGAGCCAATGTAGGTCAGCGAGCACAGGGGTGATGTCCTGGATAATCGGAGGATCCGGGGGGGTGTGGAGAAGAAGGGGTGGGAGCATTTGAAGTGGGATATCTTGAGGTAGCAGAGCCTGAGGTGGTGCAGCTTGAGGTGTTTAGACCAGATCTGGTGGTGTCGATAATTAGTGTTTCACTCCTCGGCTCGTATTATCTTTCTCTGCGTGAAAATTTTACAACAAATTACTGCACGAAAGTGTCACGAGCCTGATGGTTCTTTATTTATTGTCTCTAGTTCTCGATGAGCGTTTGGATCATCGGGTCGATGACATGCTGACCGCTGGCCTTCTGGAAGAACTGAATGGTTTTCACACTCAATACAACCAACAGAAAATAGCCGCGAACAGGTCTGGTCATGGACATAGTCGAGCAGGAAAATCTGTCCTGTTAGGTCATCACGTTCAAAGTTTTTGCAAATAGGCTGGAGGAGGTTACAGAAGTAGGGAGGGGTGAGGCTGAGAGATTTTAAATATGCAGATGCAAATTTTAAATTTGAGGTGTTTGGGGATCAGGGAAGCAATTTAGGTGAAGAAGGACAAGGGGTGGGTGAGTGGGACTTGGTGTGGGATAGGACACAGGCAGCAGAGTTGTGAATGAGCTGATGTTTACAGCGGGTGGAGGATGGGAGGTCCGGCCAGGAGGACATGTGAATAATTGAGTCTAGAGGTGACCAAAGCATGAATGAGGCTCGAATAATTCTCTTCTCCAGAGTAAACAACCCAAAAGCTCTCTAAGCTCCGATGCCTGAAGCTCGGAATGAGTTTGGTTTCCCTTTTCTGCATTGCCTCCTTGTTGAATCCCCTTGCTGTAGTGCGACAACCACACAATTCCTCTTGTCAACAAGGTCTGTCATTTTCCTGAGCCGCAGTAAATTAGTTGTCTAAATCTGCCCTCCCAGAAATCCACACTGGCTCCCTCTTCCCATCCCATAGATGTAAAATAACTAAAGCCTTGTTTTATACTCAAACCAAGTGCTTAGTAATCAACTGTTTCACAACCATGAGATTCTAGTTACATCACTAGTTCCTGGTTACAGAAACATCCTGGGCAAGCTGGGCCCACGCCTGAGTATTTATACTCCTTGGACGGCGCCACCAGCTGGCCGCCCAGTGTTATTTCATGAGTCATTTCTTCATGAATGATGAGATTCATGACACCCATCACATGTTTCATTGCCCCCTCTTTCAGGCCTGCCTTCTAATGATTTCCCCACAACTGACTCGGGCCTGTAGGTTCCTGGGTTGTCCCTTTGCCCCTTTTTAAGGATTGCTGCTCTCCCAGGTCTCCCTATCCTCAGACACAGCTCCTGTTGTTGATGATTCTCTAAAGATAGTTTTAATAGCGTTCCCTTTCAAATATCTATGGCAGGTAGTGGCTGTACTTTTACACCAGCAGTCCCACTCTCGCTTTCCCCTATAAGCACTGTGGGAAATACTTATTCTGCACCTCTGCCATTCTCTCACTGAAGTACAAGCTAGCCCCCTTCATGTCTAATCATCCTTTTTGTGTGTTTAGCAATCACAAAGCTTTAATAAACGGCTGAGGGCTGTCGCTGGGGGTCGTGGGGTTGGCTGAGGTCTGTAAGGGATAGCAGTGCTCTCCCAACATGGCATCCTTTCCAATATTCATGTCTGGTCTGACGAGACTTCCTAAAAGGGAAAATAGGAGCATTATATCCTGGGGAAATCAGCACAGTTTGTACAGGTCATGAGAGATGTTAGCAAGCATCTCACCGTGGGCAGCCCGTATCTTGCTCCATTTTCACAAAAAATGTTTGTTTGCTGTAATAAGGAAACTATAGGCCACCTTCAGATATTCCCTCCCGTACCGTTCCCTCAGTGGCAGGGAGATCCATCAGTGAGAGATGTGTCTCCGCACCAGTGGTGAGGTGTGTGTGTCTCCACACCAGTGGTGAGGTGTGTGTGTGTCTCCACACCAGTGGTGAAGTGTGTGTGTCTCCACACCAGTGGTGAAGTGTGTGTGTCTCCGCACCAGTGGTGAGGTGTGTGTGTGTCTCCGCACCAGTGGTGAAGTGTGTGTGTCTCCGCACCAGTGGTGAAGTGTGTGTGTCTCCGCACCAGTGGTGAAGTGTGTGTGTCTCCGCACCAGTGGTGAAGTGTGTGTGTCTCCGCACCAGTGGTGAAGTGTGTGTGTCTCCGCACCAGTGGTGAAGTGTGTGTGTGTCTCCACACCAGTGGTGAAGTGTGTGTGTCTCCACACCAGTGGTGAAGTGTGTGTGTCTCCGCACCAGTGGTGAAGTGTGTGTGTCTCCGCACCAGTGGTGAAGTGTGTGTGTCTCCGCACCAGTGGTGAAGTGTGTGTGTCTCCGCACCAGTGGTGAAGTGTGTGTGTGTCTCCACACCAGTGGTGAAGTGTGTGTGTCTCCACACCAGTGGTGAAGTGTGTGTGTCTCCACACCAGTGGTGAAGTGTGTGTGTCTCCACACCAGTGGTGAAGTGTGTGTGTCTCCACACCAGTGGTGAAGTGTGTGTGTCTCCACACCAGTGGTGAGGTGTGTGTGTCTCCACACCAGTGGTGAAGTGTGTGTGTCTCCACACCAGTGGTGAAGTGTGTGTGTCTCCACACCAGTGGTGAAGTGTGTGTGTCTCCGCACCAGTGGTGAAGTGTGTGTGTCTCCACACCAGTGGTGAAGTGTGTGTGTCTCCACACCAGTGGTGAAGTGTGTGTGTCTCCACACCAGTGGTGAAGTGTGTGTGTCTCCACACCAGTGGTGAAGTGTGTGTGTCTCCACACCAGTGGTGAGGTGTGTGTGTCTCCACACCAGTGGTGAGGTGTGTGTGTCTCCACACCAGTGGTGAAGTGTGTGTGTCTCCACACCAGTGGTGAAGTGTGTGTGTCTCCACACCAGTGGTGAAGTGTGTGTGTCTCCACACCAGTGGTGAAGTGTGTGTGTCTCCACACCAGTGGTGAGGTGTGTGTGTCTCCACACCAGTGGTGAAGTGTGTGTGTCTCCACACCAGTGGTGAAGTGTGTGTGTCTCCGCACCAGTGGTGAAGTGTGTGTGTCTCCGCACCAGTGGTGAAGTGTGTGTGTCTCCACACCAGTGGTGAAGTGTGTGTGTCTCCACACCAGTGGTGAAGTGTGTGTGTCTCCACACCAGTGGTGAAGTGTGTGTGTCTCCACACCAGTGGTGAAGTGTGTGTGTCTCCACACCAGTGGTGAAGTGTGTGTGTCTCCACACCAGTGGTGAAGTGTGTGTGTGTCTCCACACCAGTGGTGAAGTGTGTGTGTGTCTCCACACCAGTGGTGAAGTGTGTGTGTCTCCACACCAGTGGTGAAGTGTGTGTGTCTCCACACCAGTGGTGAGGTGTGTGTGTCTCCGCACCAGTGGTGAGGTGTGTGTGTCTCCGCACCAGTGGTGAAGTGTGTGTGTCTCCAGCCCATGGGATGTTGCCATACTGAGGGGATGAGGAATTCTGTAGTTGGCGACTCATTCTGCTGTGCCGGCCTTTCTGTTCCATTAATTGGCAGATTATTAATTGGTTATTTGTGTCTGGGTCTTTTTCCATTGGGACACAGCCAGGACTATCGGCATGGCATCTTTCAGTCCATCGGATTCAAGGAATTCCACGAATATCTGATCTCCAACAGCCGCTGCAGTGAGACAAGGGAAAAACTGCTGTCCCAAGGTACGATGCGATGCAACATCCTGGGTACGTCAACGCTGGGTATAGCCCACGCTGCACTGGGTATAGCCCACGCTGCACTGGGTATAGCCCACGCTGCGCTGGGTATAGCCCACGCTGCACTGGGTATAGCCCACGCTGCGCTGGGTATAGCCCACGCTGCGCTGGGTATAGCCCACGCTGCGCTGGGTATAGCCCACGCTGCGCTGGGTATAGCCCACGCTGCGCTGGGTATAGCCCACGTTGCGCTGGGTATAGCCCACGCTGCACTGGGTATAGCCCACGCTGCACTGGGTATAGCCCACGCTGCACTGGGTATAGCCCACGCTGCACTGGGTATAGCCCACGCTGCACTGGGTATAGCAATACTGTATAGAACTCCCATCTCAGGGTACGAGCCAAGGGATAGGAAAGTATGATGGATCTGCTATTATTAGCTGTAGTTTTTCAATTTCATTAAAAATATATCAGTGAAGCATAAAACATTATTGCTTTAACTTTAAAAAAAAAAAAAAAAAAAAAAATTTGGCATGCTTATTTTTCAACATAGAAATGAGAATTTCTCATAAATGGCAAACATAATCAGAGGATGGGCCACGCCACGGTGGTCGAGTATTTAAATAAACAACTTGCATATGGTCTAGAATGTCATGTCTCAATGGCCTAAAATAGGCAGCAGTGATTGAGCTGCAACAGGAAACATCTAAGCTTGACCGGAGAGCAATGGACGTGGGAGCTGTGCTCCTCCAGGGGGGTTACGCACTTGTGCGACATGTTGCAGGAGAGTTGCAGCCGAGCCCCAGGGCAAACTAGACACTGCCTCTTGCAGTAATGGGCACTTTGTTACCTCTGGCACAGGGGACATCAGTAACATCAGCCAATCTGCAATCCATAAAGGTATCAGTTAGATGTCTGACTCATTGTTTGCCAGAACACGCACCTTCCCATGGATAACAGGAAACAGGAGAGGGCCTGCAGTTTACAGGGCCCCCGGCCCTCTACCCACAGTACTGCAGCACTCCGGAATCGCAATGGCATCTATTCCATTAGTGTGTAGTTAGCCAGTGACCATCTGCACAGGAAGCCGCAGCTCACTCCTCACTGTCCTGCTGGCTGCTATGCCAGCTGCCCCCCTCCCTCCCAACCATTGGTCCTCCCTGGGCTACAAGTGCCAGGTTATCTCCTTGGAGACCAGGGCCTTTGACAGCTGTGCAGCATCCACAAACACTTGCTGAACAGCTTTAAGGAAAGAAAGAACCTGCATTTCTATAGCGCCTTTCACTTCCTCAGGACGTCCCCAAGTGCTCCACAGCCAATGAATTAGTGTTGAAGTGCAGTCACTGTTATGTAGACATACACCGCAGCCAATTTCCACACACACACAAGTCCCATAAACAGCAAAGGTAACAACCAAATCATCTGTTTCAGTGATGTTGGTTGAGGGATATATATTGTCCAGGACGCCGGGGACAACACCCCTGCTCTTCTTCGGATAATGCCATGAGATCTTTTACGTCCACCTGAGGGCAGGCAGGGCCTCGGTTTAACGTCTCATCTGAATGACAGCATCTCCGACAGTGCAGCACTCCCTCAGCACTGCACTGGAATGCCAGCTTAGATTGTGGGTTCAGGACCTGGAGTGGAGCTCGAACCCACAACCTTCTGACTTAAAGGCCAGAGTGATACCAACTGAGCCAAACTGACACTGGAGGTCTCTGCTTCCACAGCAGCATCATCGAGCAAACCACAGGAATCGTGAAGCTGTGATTGCAGTATTTAGCCACTCTCCAAAGATGTGCGGGTTAGGTTGATTGGCTATGATAAATTGACCCTTAGTGTTAGGGGGATTAAATACGTGGGGTTACGGGGATAGGGTGGGATATGTGTTGGTGTAGGGGTTATGGGGATCGGGTGGGATATGTGTCGGTGCAGGCTCGATGGGCCGAAATGGCCTCTATCTGCACTGTGGAGTTTCTGTGATTTCTGTAAATAAACACTGCAGTGTCAGAAATATGTGTGTGAGAGTGTATTTACACTCTGCTCTCTGACTCTGCAGTGTTTATTTGGAAACATAGAAGATAGGAGCAGGATTAAGCCATTTGGCCCCTCGAGCCTGTTCCACCATTTAATGCGATCATGGCTGATCATCCAAATTCAGTACCCTGTCCCTGCCTTCTCCCCATATCCCTTGATCCCTTTAGCCTGAACAAATATATCAAACTCCTTCTTGAATATATTTAATGAATTGGCCTCAACTGCCTTGTGTGGTAGAGAATTCCACAGGTTCACCACTCTCTGGGTGAAGAAATTCCTCCTCATTTCTGTCCTAAATGGCTTACCCCTTATCCTTAGACTGTGACCCCTGGTTCTGGACTCCCTGACCATCGGGAACATCCTTCCTGCATCTAGTCTGTCTAATCCTGTTAGAATTTTCTAAGTTTCAATGAGTTCCCCTCTCATTCTTCTAAACTCTAGCGAATATAAGCCTCATCGACCCAATCTCTCCTCATACGTCATTCCTGCCATCCCAGGCATCAGTCTTGTGAATCTTCGCTGCACGCTCTCCAGGGCAAGAAAATCCTTCCTCGGATAAGGCGACCAAAACTGCACACGATACTCAAGGTGTGGTCTCACCAAGGCCCTGTACAACTGCAGCAAGACATCCTTGCTCCTGTACTCTAATCCTTTCGCTATGAAGGCCAACATGCCATTTGTCGCCTTAACCACCTGCTGCACCTACATGCTTACCTTCAGCGACTGGTGCACAAGGACACCCAGGTCTCGTTGCACTTCCCCTTTTCCCAATCTATTGCCGTTCAGATAATCTGTCTTCCTGTTTTTGCCACCGAAGTGGATAACCTCGCATTTATCCACACTATACTGCATCTGCCCAATCACCCAACCTGTCCAAATCATACTGGAGTTTCTCTGCATCCTCCTCACGGCACACACGCCCACCCAGCTTTGTGTCGTCTGCAAACTTGGAGATATTACATCTAGTTCTCTCGTCTAGATCATCACAATATATATTAAATAGCTGGGGTCCTAGCGCCAATCCCTGCAGTACCCCACTAGTCACTGCCTGCCACTCGGAAAAAGATCCGTTTATTCCAACGCTTTACTTCCTGTCTGCCAACCAGTTCTCTATCCAAGACGGTACCTTACCCCCAATCCCATGTGCCTTAACTTTACACACTAATCTCTTATGCGGGACCTTATCGAAAGCCTTCTGAAAGTCCAAATACACCACATCCACTGGTTCTCCCTTATCAATTCTACCAGTTACGTCCTCAAAAAATTCCAGTAGATTAGTCAAGCACGATTTACCTTTTGTAAATCCATGTTGACTTTGTCCGATCCTGTCACTATTTTCCAAGTGCTCTGCTATTACATCTTTTATAATGGACTCTAGCATTTTCCCCACTACCGATGTCAGGCTGACCGGTCTATAATTCCCCGTTTTCTCTCTACCACCTTTTTTGAATAGTGATCCTCCAATCCATGGGAACTGTTCCAGAGTCTATAGATTTTTGGAAGATGACCAGCAATGCATCTACTATTTCTAGGGACACTTCCTTAAGTATCCTAGGATGTAGATTCTCAGGCCCTGGGGATTTATTGGCCTTCAATCCTGTCAATTTCCCTATCGCCATTTCCCTACAAATACTGATTTCATTCAATTCCTCCCTCTCATTAAGACCCTATGTTCCCCGACATCTCTGGTTCTGTCTTCACAAAGGAGGACACAAATAATCTCCCAAAGTATGTATTTAATTGGTCACCTATTTCTTTGTTCCCCATTATAAATTCCCCTGATTCTGACTGCAAGGGACCTACGCTTGACTTCACCAATCTTTTTCTCTTCACATATCTATAGAAGCTTTTACAGTCAGTTTTTATGTTCCTGCAAGCTTACTCTCAACCTATTTTCCCCCTCTTAATTAATCCCTTTGTCCTCCTTTGCTGAATCCTAAACTGCTCTCAATCCTCAGGTTTGCTGCTTTTTCTGGCCAATTTATATGTCCTCTCCTTGGACCTTATGCTATCTCTAATTTCCCTAGTTCGCCAAGGTTGAGTCACCTTTTTTGTTTTATTTTTATGCCAAACATGGATGAACTACAGAATTTGTTCATTCCTGTGATCTTTAAATGTTTGCCATTGCCTATCCACCATCAACCCTTTAAGTAACGTTCCCCAATCCATCCTAGCCAACTCGCGCCTCATACCATTGTAGTTTCCTTTATTTAAATTCAGGACCCTAGTCTCTGTGTCCACTACTTCACTCTCCATTTTAATGAAGAATTCTATCATATTATGTTCGCTCCGCCCCAAGGGGCCTCGCACAACAAGATTGCTAATTAATCCTTTCTCATTACATAATACCCAGTCTAAGATGGCCTGATCTCTAGTTGGTTCCTCGACATATTGGTCCAGGAAACCATCCCGTATACACTCTAGGAATTCCTCCTCCACAGTATTGTTACTAATTTGGTTAGCCCAATCGATATGTAGATTAAAGTCACCCTTGAAACTGCTGTGCCCTTATTGCACGCATCTCTAATTTCCCATTTAATGCCATCCCCAACCTCCGCATTACTGTTAGTGGGAGTTGTATGCAGATCCCCAAACGTTTTCTGCCCCTTGGTATTTCTCAGCTCTACCCATACAGATTCCACATCATCAGAGCTAATATCCTTCCTTACAATTGTGTTAAACTCCTCTTTAACCAGCAATGCTACCCCACCTCCTTTTCCTTTTTTCCTGTCCTTCCTGAATATTGAATACCCCTGGATGTTGAATTCCCAGACTTGGTCATCCTGGAGCCATGCCTCTGTAATCCCAATCATATCATATCTGTTTACATCTATTTGTGCAGCTAATTCATCCACCTTATTACGAATGCGCCTCGCATTAAGACACAGCGCCTTCAGGCTTGATTTTTTAACGCTCTTAGTCTTTTTCAAATTATTATTTACTGCGGCCCTGTTTGATTTACACCCTTGATTTCTCTGCCTTCCACTTTTTTGCTTTTCTCCTTCCTGTCTTGTTTCTATCCTTGCTTCCCTTTCCTCTGTCTCCCTGCACAGGTTCCCAACCCCCTGCCATTTTAGTTTAAACCCTCCCCAACAGCACTAGCAAACACTCCCCCTAGGACATCGGTTCCAGTCCCGCCCAGGTGCAAACCGTCCAATTTGTACTGGTCCCACCTCCCCCAGAACCGGTTCCAATGTTCCAGGAATTTGAATCCCTCCCCCTTGCACCATTCTTCTAGCCACGTATTCATCTGAAATATCCTTCTATTTCTACTCTGACTAGCACGTGGCACTGGTAGCAATCCTGAGATTACTACCTTTTTGAGGTCCTATTTTTTAATTTACCTCCTAACTCCCTATATTCAGCTTTTAGGACCTCATCCTGTTTTTTACCTATATCGTTGGTACCTATATGCACCACGACAACTGGCTGTTCACCCTTCCCCTCCAGAATGCCCTGCAGCCACTCAGACATCCTTGACCCTTGCACCAGGGAGGCAACATACTATCCTGGAGTCACGTTTGCGGCCGCAGAAACGCCTATCTATTCCCCTTACAATAGAATCCCCTATCGCTATAGCTCTCCTGCTTTTTTTCCTCCTGTCCTGTGCAGCAGGACCACCCATGGTGCCAGGAAGTTGGCTGCTGCTGCCTTCCCCCGATAAGCCATCCCCCTTAACAATATCCAAAGTGGTATATCTGTTTGAAAGTGGGATGGCCACAAGGGACCCCTGCACTACCTGCCTGCGCCTACTACTCTGCCTGGTGGTCACCCATTCCCTTCCTGCCTGTGCAGCCTTTACCTGCGGTGTGACCAACTCCCTAAACGTGTTATCCACGATGTACTCAGCATCGCGAATGCTCCAGTATGTATCCATTCCCAGCTCCAGCGCCGCATTGCGGCGCTGGTCAGTAGCTGCAGCTGAATACACTTCCCATGCACATGGTAGTCAGGGACACAGGAAGTGTCCCTGATTTCCCATAGTGCAGGAGGAGCATGCCACGGGGCTGAGCTGTGCTGCCATCACTTACCCTTTAATAAATTCAAATTAAATCAAATCAATACCACTAATTACACTACAATTAAATGATATACTCAAGGGCCCCTGTTTACCAGCACTCCCCACTACACATCAGAGACCCTAGAAACTATAAACCACAAAAATTAAGTTTGGAAAAAAGCAAGAAAGAGAGAAATACTCACCTACCAATCACTTACCTGCTTTCTGGTGACGTCACACTTTGATTACTTTTTACTTCTCTTTCTCTCCTCCCTCGCTGACTCTGTGCCTCTCGCAGGTCCGCCGCTCAACTCCGGTCACAGGCTTCTTCTCCGCACTCTTTTTATCCTCCTCTCGCTGACTCTGTGCCTCTTGCAGGTCCGCCGCTCAGCTGCAGTGTGAAAGAGTGTATTTACACTGATTGCTCTCTCTGACTGCAGTGTTTATTTGGAGTGAGAGTGTGTGTCTCTGATCGGTTTACACCCTGTCCTTTTCCCTGAAGGTATCGCTGCGCTGAAGCAAGTGACAAAGCGTTACGCAAGAAAGCAAAACAAATGGGTCCGTAATCGTTTCCTGAAAAGTAAGTAGCAGAGCGAGAGCTGAAGAATGATGTGTTAAGGACACCAGAGCCTGCTCCATCCAGTGCGCTATATTAAAGATCAAATATGCCTCATTCTCGGTTTTTATGGATATGTGCGATTCTGACCGCTTACTATCTCCAATTAACTCGATGTTTCTGCACCAATACTGCAATAGAGACACATAGAAGCTTCCATTCCAAATGGGAATGGACCGAGGCTGATGGGAAGGAATCAGTAATGTTCTTCTATAATTTCCCTTCATTCTTGGACAAGCATAGTTAAAAATGAGCCCAAGTATCCAGGGGTTGTCCAGTAGTCTACCAATTCCTGAGAACAAGAGGGGAGATGAGTGTTTTTTTCCGCAGCGAGCTATGATCTGGAATGTTCTGCCTGAGTGGTGGAAGCAGATTCAACAGTAACTTTCAAAGGGGAATTTGATAAATACTTGAAAAGGAAAGATTTGCAGGGCTATGGGGATAGGGGAGTGGGACTAATTGAAAGAGCTCTCCCAAGAGCCAGCACAGGCCCATTGGGCTGAATGGCCTCCTCTGCTGTGATTCTATGAACTCTCAAAACAGTGTCATCATTAAATGATAACAGACTAGTTTTGTTGTAAATATACTGTTTGTATTGTGACTGTTCATTTACCTGTTTAATGTTAAATAAATGATCACAACATAATAAGGTTTAAGATAAAAATTGAGAAGGACATAAATAAGACAAAGACCAAAGTAACAAATTGGAATAAAGCTGAAGGATGACCTGATAGAGGTCTTTAAAATTATGCAAGGGTTTGATAGGGTAGACGTTGAGAAGATGTTTCCACTTGCAGATGAGACCAAATCTCGGGGCCATAAATATAAGATAGTCACTAATAAATCCAATAACAAATTCAGGAGAAACTTCTTTATCCAGAGAGTGGTGAGACTGTGGAACTCGCTACCACAGGGAGCAATCAAGGCGAATAGCACAGATGCATTTAATGGGAAGCTAGATATGTCCATGAGGGAGAAAGGAATAGTAGGATATGCTGGAAGAGTTAGAGGAAGAGGGGTGGGAGGAGCATAAACATCAGCATGGACCCATTGGACCGAACGGCCTGTTTCTGTGCTGTGAATACTTTGTAAATGTGCTGGACAGTAGCCAGAGTCCCAGTCTGATAGAGTGTATTAAAAACAGAAAATGCTGGAGAAACTCAGCAGGTCAGGCAGCATCTGTGGAGAGAGAAACAGAGTTAACGTGTCAGGTCGATGACCTTTCGTCAGAACTGGAAAAAAGCAGGAAATGGAACCGATTTTAAAGCAAGTTTAGGGGCTGGGAAATGGGGGAGGGGATGAAAGAACAAAAGGGAAGGTCTGTGATAGGATAAAAGGCAGGAGAATTAAAGAGACATTGAGATATTCAAGGCAAAAGGAGATGGTAATGGGATGCTGAGCTTCCGTGGAACAAGGCAAGAGGCTGAGGTCTGAGTGGGAGTGGTGCGAAGAATTAAAGTGACAGGCGACCGGAAGCTCGGGGTCCCCCTTACGGACTGAACGGAGATGTTCTGCAAAGCGGTCACCCAATCTGCGTTTGGTCTCCCCAATGTAGAGGAGACCGCATCGTGAGCAGCAAATACAGTATACTAGATTGCAAGAAGTACAAGTAAATCGCTGTTTCAGCGTAAGCTCGAGGAACAGCACCTCATCTTTCAATTAGGCACTTTACAGCCCTCTGGACTCAGTTCAACAATTTCAGATCATAACCTCGGCCCCTATCATATATATATATATTTTATCCACACTCTTTGTTTGGCCTTTTGTTCTTCTCCCCCACAGGGCAGCTGTCTTTCACTCTGCCACACAATTCACACTTCATCTAGAGCCATCCTTTGTTTCTTAACCTGTCCCATTACCATCTCCTCTTGCCTTGAATATCTCTTAATGTCTCTTTAATTCTCCTGCCTTCTATCCTATCACAGACCTTCCCTTTTGTTCTTCCATACCCTCCCCCATTTCCCAGCCCCTACACTTGCTTAAAAATCGGTTCCATTTCCTGCTTTTTTTCCAGTTCTGACAAAAGGTCATCGACCTGAAACGTTAACTCTGTTTCTCTCTTCACGGATGCTGCCTGACCTGCTGAGTATTTCCAGCATTTTCTGTTTTTATTTCAGATTTCCAGCATCTGCAGTATTTTCTTTTTGTCTGATAGTGTATATTGCTCTGTCGTTTGAAGTTGAGATGATGGCAGTGGCGGGATTGGGCCAGAAATTCGGGTCCCCACGGGTGAGTACGCGCTGGGTACTCGCGCGTAGGCCCAACAAAAGTACCGGTTTCGTGCATGCACTGCACATGCACGGGAAACCGGAACTTCCGTTCCCTTAAAGGAAGGGGTTGACAGGTGGAACGCGTGCGCCGGAGAGGCAGCGCGTATGCCTGGAACTTCCGTTTTTTTTGCAGGTTTCTCTGGGAGGGTAAGTCTCCAGGAGTTACACTTTTAAAAAGCAGTCGCAAGGCCTGCTTTTAACAAGGTAAGTGGTGAATTAAGTAAAATTAAAACATTTTTTCCACAGGTTTATTATTTTTAAATACTTTAAAGAAAGGAAAGTTTATTTTTTGCCCTGTTAGAAACTGTAATTAATTTTCAAATTTAAATTAGTTTAAAATAGTTATGTAATTTATAGTTATGTGATTTAAAAAAAAAAAAAAGTTTTTGAAGAGTTCAGCCCAAAAACCTAACTAATTGGACAGCTCTTCCTGTCAAATCTATGAATAGAGATTCCCTGCTACGATTAGCTCTCCATGGCCCACGTGATCCCAGGGGACGCTTCCAACTAACTGCGCCCCTGGGATACGCAAGCACTGCGCGCCGGCAGTTGGAGCAGCTCCAGGATCGGAATCCCACGCGGGCCCACAGCACAGCAGCCGGTGCGCTAGGTAAATGCAGCTGGGAGGCTTGCACCCGTGGGAAGTTTCCGACCCGAATTTCTGGGCCAATGCTTTCAGCAAGCTGGAGTCAAGTGTCACGAGTTCTCTACTTGACTCCTGCGTCCTGCTGTTATCCACTTGGATATTGGGGGTAAAGAAACACTCTGGTTAGTGGCGATCTACTTGCAGGAGAGGCCGGTGACATTGAATTCAAGGGAGAATATCGAGTGAAAACCCAAAACTGCAATGTCCCACTCCTCATTCCCTGATTTCATGCATAACAGAAACCGAGGAACTCGCAACAAATTGTTTATCCTGTGGTTTCAGGTGTATCAGTGATTGATGTGCTCGCAGGTTACTGCTCCCCGGGCACAGCTTGTACTTGTCACGGCCATTTAAATAGCTGTTGTACCATTCTTACTCTATTGGGTGGATAGAAGTTTGGAACTCTCTTCTGCAAATGGCAATTGATGTTTGGTCACTTGTTAAGCTTAAATCTGGGATTGATAGATTTTTGTTAAACAAAGGTATTAAGGGATATGGGCCAAAGGCGGGTATATAGAGTTAGGTCACAGATCAGCCATGATCTCATTGAACAGTGGAACAGGCTTGAGGGGCTAAATGGCCTTCTCCTGTTCCTATGTTCCTATTAAATGATACTACACTCTGGATTTTATAGCCTCGTACTCCAGCCCCTTATTATCCTGTGGCTCAGTGGGTAGCATGCTCGCCTCCGAGTCAGAAGATTGTGGGTTCAAGTCCAACTCCAGGGACATGAGCACATGAAGCTAGGCTGACACTCCAGTGCAGTGCTGAGGGGGTGCTGCACTGTCGGAGGTGCCATCTTTCGAATGAGACGTTAAACTGAGGCCCCGTCTGCTCTCTCAAAGATCCCATGATGCTATTTCGAAGAAGAGCAGGGGAGTTTTCCCCGGTGTCCCGGCCAGTATTTATCCCTCAAATTAACATAATAAAAAACAAATAATCTGGTCATCATCACATTGCTGTTTGTGGGAGCTTGCTGTGCGCAAATTAGCTGCCGCGTTTCCTACATTACAACAGTGACTACACTCCAAGTGCACTTCATTGGCTGTAAAGTGCTTTGAGACGTCCGGTGGTTGTGAAAGGCGCTATAGAAATCCAATCCAAGTCTTTTTATTTAATTCGAAGATTTGAAAGCCCATGCAATAGTGATATATCTGACATGTTTGTGTTGTCTTTAACTAACAGTGCTATATGCAAGCAATAAATCTGTGTCCTCATGTAAAATGCTCATCGGGGAAATACGAGCTGACCCAATTCCCAGTCTTGAGTCTCACCGAGGATGTATTTATACCTGTACACCACCTACTTTGGTCACAGGATAGGCTGTAACCCGAGCTCCATGGGCTTTTCCTTTGTTTTAAGACTGACCTACACGGTTTCTGTCCAGTTGTCTTATCATGTTTCCCTTGCATTCCTCTGCTGAACACATTAACACTTTCCCATCTGTACATGAAATACATTGACCTTTACTCCATCATAGTCATGTGATAAGTTCCATTGAAGCTAACATACGAATTAGGAGCAGGAGTAGGCCCCTCGGCCCCTCGAGCCTGCTCTGCCATCCAATGAGATCATGGCTGATCTGATTATTCCCGCCTACCCCCGATAACCTTTCACCCCCTTGCTCACCAAGAATCTATCTATCTCTGCCGTAAAAATATTCAAAGACTCCGTTTCCACCGCCCTCTGAGGAAGAGAGTTCCAAAGACTCACGACCCTTTGAGGAAAAAATTCTCCTCATCTGTCTTAACTGGGCGACCCCTTATTTTTAAACAGTGACCCCTAGTTCTAGATTCTGCCACAAGAGGAAACATCCTCTCCACATCCACCCTGTCCAGACCCCTCAGGATCTTATATGTTTCAATCAAGTCACCTCTTACTCTTCTAAACTCCAGCGGATACAAGCCCAGCCTGTCCAACCTTTCCTCATAAGACAACCCGCCCGTTCCAGGTATTAGTCTAGTAAACCTTCTCTGAACTGCTTGCAGCGCATTTACATCCTTCCTTAAATAAGGAGACCAATACTGTACACAGTACTCCAGATGTGGTCTCACCAATGCCCTGTATAACTGAAGCATAACCTCCCTACTTTTGTATTCAATTCCCCTCGCAATAAACAATAACATTCTATTAGCTTTCCTAATTACTTGCTGTACCTGTACAGTAACCTTTTGTGATTCATGCACTAGGGCACCCAGATCCCTCTGCATCTCCGAGCTCTGAAATCACTCACCATTTAGATAATATGCTTCTTTTTTATTCTTCCTGCCAAAATGGACAATTTCACATTTTCACACATTGTACGCCATTTGCCAGATCTTTGCTCGTTCACTTAACCTATCTATATCTCTTTGTAGCCTCCTTATGTCCTCTTCACAATTTACTTTCCTACCCATCTTTGTGTCATCAGCAAATTTAGCAACCATACCTTCGGTCCCTTCATCCAAGTCATTTATATAAATTGTAAAAAGTTGAAGCCCCAGCACTGATTCCCTGTGGCACACCACTCGTTACATCATGCCAATCAGAAAATGACCCATTTATGCCTACTCTCTGTTTCCTGTTAGCTAGCCAATCTTCTATCCATGCTACCCCCTACACCGTGAGCTTTTATTTTCCACAATAACCTTTGATGTGGCGCCTTATCAGATGCCTTCTGGAAATCTAAGTACAGTACATCCACCGGTTCCCCTTTATCCACAGCACATGTTACTTCCTCAAAGAACTCCAATAAATTGGTTAAACATGATTTCCCTTTCACAAAATCATGTTGACTCTGCCTGATTACCTTGAACTTTTCTAAGTGCCCTGCTATAACGTCTTTAATAATAGCTTCTAACATCTTCCCTATGACAGATGTTAAGCTAACTGGCCTGTAGTTTCTTGCTTTCTGTCTCCCTCCCTTTCTAAATAAAGGAGTTACATTCTCTATTTTCCAATCTAATGGAACCTTCCCCAAATCTAGAATTTTGGAAAGTTAAAACCAATGCACCAACTATCTCACTAGCCACTTCTTTTAAGACCCTAGGGTGAAGTCCATCAGGACCCGGGGACTTGTCAGCCCGCAGCTCCAACAATTTGCTCAGTACCACTTCCCTGGTGATTATAATTTTCTTGCGTTCCTCCCTCCCTTTCATTTCCTGATTTACAGCTATTTCTGGGATGATACTTGTATCCTCCAGTGAAGACCGATGCAAAATACCTGTTCAATCCAACTGCCATCTCCTTATTTTCCATTATTAGTTCCCCAGACTCACTTTCTATAGGACAACACTCACTTTGTTAACTTTTTGTTTTTAAATATCTGTAGAAACTCTTACTATCTGTTTTTATATTTCTAGCTAGCTTTCTCTCATACTCTCATTTTTCTCTCCTAATTAATCTTTGAGTCATTCTTTGCTGTTTTTTATATTCTGTCCAATCTTCTGACCTGCCACCCATCTTTGCGCAATTATATGCTTTTTCTTTAAGTTTGATACTATCTTTAACTTTTTTAGTTAACCATGGATGGTGGGTCCTCCCCTTGGAATTGTTCTTTCTCGTTGGAATGTATATATTCTGTGTATTCTGAAATATTCCCTTAAATGTCTGCCACTGACTGCTATTGACCGATCCCTTAACCTAATTTGCCAGTTCACTTTAGCTAGCTCTGCTTTCACGCCCTCATAATTGACTTTATTTAAGTTTAAAATACTAGTCTTGGACCCACTTTTCTCTCTCTCAAACTGAATGTAAAATTCAATCATATTATGTTCGCTGCTACCTAGGGGTGCCTTCACTATGAGGTCATTAATTAATCCTATCTCGTTGCACAATACCAGGTCTAGTGTAGCCTGCTATCTGGTTGGCTCCAGAATGTGCTGTTGTAAGTAACTATCCCAAAAACATTCTATGAACTCCTCATCTAGGCTGCCTTTGCCCATCTGATTTTTCCAGTCTATATGTATGTAGATTAAAATCCATGATTATTGCCGTACCTTTCTGACAAGCTCCCATTATTTCTTCCTTTATACTCCATCCTACCGTGTGGTTACTGTTAGGGGGCCTGTACACCACTCCCACAAGTGACTTCTTGCCTTTATCATTTCTCATCTCTACCCAAACCGCTTCTACATCCTGGTTTCCTGAACTTAGGTCATCCCTCTCTATTGTGCTAATACCATCATTAATTAACAGAGCCAAGCCTCCACCTTTTCCTAGCTTCCTGTCCTCCCTAAATGTCATGTACCCTTCAATATTCAGGTCCCAAACTGCCATCCTGCAGCCATGTTTCTGTAATGGCTATCAGATCGTACTTATTTATTTCTATTTGCGCTATCAGTTCATCTGTTTTGTTTCGAATGCTACGTGCATTCAGATGCAGAGCCTTTAGTTTTGCCCTTTTATTATGTTTGTAACCTCTAGCCTTATCTGTTGATTTACTCTTAGATTTGTACTCTCTATCCCGTCCTGTCACGGTCTGTTTATCATTTCCCATATTAATACCTGTCTCTATTGCCTTGTCTCTAATCATTGAATTACCACATCTTCCCAAATTTGATCCCATACCCCCAATATTTAGTTCAAAGCCCTCTCTACCACCCTAGTTATACGTCTCACCAAAACACTGGTCCCAGCATGGTTCAGGTGAAGAGCGTCCCAATGATACAGATCCCACTTTCCCCAGTACTGGTGCCAGTGCCCCAAGAATCAAAACATTTCTCCCACACCAGTCTTTGAGCCACGCATTCATCTCTCTAATTTTATTTACCCTATGCCAATTTGCTCGTGGCTCAGGTAATAATGCAGACATTTTGGCAGGTCTGGACAGACTAGATGCAGGAAGGATGTTTCTGATGGCCGGGGAGTCCAGAATCAGGGGTCATAGTCTAAGGATAAGGGGTAAGCCATTTAGGACTGAAATGAGGAAGAATTTCTTCACCCAGAGAGTGGTGAACCTGTGGAATTCTCTGCCACAGAGGGCGGTGGAGGCCAGTTCATTAAATATATTCAAGAAAGAGTTGGATATATTTCTTAAGGCTAAAGGGATCAAGGGATATGGGGAGAAGGCAGGGACAGGGTACTGAAATTGGATGATCAGCCATGATCTCATTGAATGGCAGAGCAGGCTCGAAGGGCTGACCCTTGAGGTTCTGCTTTTTAATTTAGTCCCTAGTTGCTTATACTCTCTCAGCAGAACCTCTTTCCTAGTTCTACCTACGTCGTTGGTACCAACGTGGACCAGGACCACTGGCTCCTCCCCCTCCCAATGCAAGTTCCTCTCCAGTCCAGAGCAGATGTCCTGAACCCTGGCAGGCAACACAGCCGTCTGGACTCTCGCTCCTGGCCACAGAGAACTGTATCTATCCCCTGACTATGCTGTTCCCCATTACCACTACATTCATAGATTCATAGAAGATAGGAGTAGGCCATTCGGCCCCTCGAGCCTGCTCCGCCATTCAATGAGATCATGGCTGATCATCCAAACTCAGTACCCTGTCCCTGCCTTCTCCCCATATCCCTTGATCCCTTTAGCCTTGAGA
Organism: Somniosus microcephalus; assembly: GCF_052327205.1. Classification (NCBI taxonomy): domain Eukaryota; kingdom Metazoa; phylum Chordata; class Chondrichthyes; order Squaliformes; family Somniosidae; genus Somniosus; species Somniosus microcephalus. The sequence goes on along the minus strand of NC_141006.1, from coordinate 4,012,264 downwards.
AATATATCCAACTCTTTCTTGAATATATTTAATGAACTGGCCTCCACTGCCCTCTGTGGCAGAGAATTCCACAGGTTCACCACTCTCTGGGTGAAGAAATTCCTCCTCATTTCAGTCCTAAATGGCTTACCCCTTATCCTTAGACTGTGACCCCTGGTTCTGGACTCCCCGGCCATCAGAAACATCCTTCCTGCATCTAGTCTGTCCAGACCTGCCAGAATGTTATACGTTTCGATGAGATCCCCTCTCAATCTTCTAAACTCCAGTGAGTATAAGCCCAATCGACACAATCTCTCCTCATATGTCATTCCTGCCATCCCAGGTATCAGCCTGGTGAATCTTCGCTGCACTCCCTATTAACTCCCCCCGCTTGAATGTCTTCCTGTACCTCGGTGCCATGGTCAGTTTGCTCATCCACCCTGCAGCCACCGCTTTCATCCATACAGGCCGCAAGAACCTCAAACCTGTTGGACAATTGCAAAGGCTGAGACTCCTTCACCTCCTGGATCCCCATACCTGCCTCACTCAGTCACATCCTCCTATCCCTGACCACTGACCAAATCAGAAGACCCTATCCTAAGGGGTGTGACTGCCTCCTAGAATAAAGTGTCCAGGTAACTCTTCCCCCCTCCCCGATGCATCGCAGTATCCACAGCTCGGCCTCCAGCTCATCAACTGAGCCGAAGCTCCTCGAGCCGCAGACGTGTTTGTCCTGGATCACACTGGCCTCCAGGAGCGCCCACATACTGCAGTCGCAAAACATCGCCTGTCCTGCCATCTTTATTGTGTCTTAATTAATAATTAATAAACCCAATAAGATTTATTGCAGCTAATAAACTTTACTAATACTAATGAAACCTTACAATTATTAATACATTTCCTGGGCTTTAAAAGATAAGTGAGCAAAATACGCACCAACCAATCACTTACCCTTTTCCCTGTGATGTCACCATTTATTTTTCTCCGAATGCGGTTGGGGGGTGTCACAGAGCCAAATTCCCGATAGTTCTCTGTCCCCTCTCATGTAGCTTTTTAACTCCTCTCCTGGAGGCTGACAAAGATAGAAAAAACAAAAGGAGCACCTCCCTCCCCTCTTTGCCGAACTCCCTTACTCACCAAACTCGCAGGTTTACTCTCTGTTCCAAGCTGCACTCCGAGAGCCGAAAACTATAGATAGCATTCTACTTATCTATAGTTTGTTACATCAATGCCCGTTTATTTTAATTCTGTTTTTATACTTATTCCTTCTCAAGCATTCTGTTCTGTACATTCAGCAGAATTCAGTTAGTCTCTGTCTGCATTCACTGTAGTTCCCTATACTAACTCATAATGTGCCTTAGCTATGTCAAGCTGTTAACTTACTATATTACACACTCAGCCCTGTGCTATGCGCCCAGAGTTTAATGTCCTTGATTACCAACCAAGTTCTGAAAAATCTTGGAATGAAATATGTTCGAGTGTTTCTCAAGCTGGGTTCTTGTTCTTGTTATTGAAGCTGTGCAGAGCTTGGAGAGCGGTTTGAGTGGAGCAACAGCTGCACTCGAAAGGTGCTACCTCACTGGCACAGCTGTTCTGGCACACAGGTGCTCCGGGTCCTCGCCATCGCAGTGTGCTGTGGAGTCTGACAAAACCGTTCCATTGTTGGCGCAGTGCCTCGTGCAGTGCCTCCATTACCAGCAGATCTCCCACAGCACAGCTCACGGTGAGACAGAGGATGCGCTGTTACTTGATGGCATCTCCATGGTCATGAAAGTGTGACTGGGAAAGTGACGATGACACACAAAGTGCCGTTAAATGCAAGACTTGTGTTTTTTTAATCGATAAAAGTGCAATTGTCTCCCTCAAAACCAAAATGCCGGTTTACCAAAACTATGGAAGGCCAGGCACAGAAACACACTAACCATGCTGTAATATAACTAGAGACACTCTGTGAGCACCTTGTGTATGATTTTACTTCAAAGGGCCGGGTGCTAATGTTCCACCAGTGTATGGTCTGGATGTGACAGATGTCAGCCAATGGGAGGAGACGGTGCTGCGACCTGCAATGCAGATCCTCGAGAGCTTCTTAAAGGTACAGAACACATAAGGTATTGTTTAGTGAGCAAAGTGTGAAGTACTCTGGTCCAGTTAGCAGATTCTTCCTCAATAAAAAAAATCTAGGCTGACACTCCCAGTGCAGAACTGAAGGAGTGCTGCACTGTCGGAGGTGCCGTTTATCGGATGAGACGTTAAACCGAGGCCCCGTCTGTTCTCAGATGGACATGGCGCTGTTCAAAGAAGAGCAGGGAGTTCTCCACGGTGTCCTGGCCAACATTTATCCTTGAATCAACATCACTGAAACAGACTGTTGGGTCATTACTGTTTGTGGGAGCTTGCTGTGCGCAACTTGCTGCCATGTTTCCTACACGACCTGGGACGTCCTGAAGTCGTGAAAAGCGCTATAGAAATGCAAGTCTTTGTTTCTCTCCAATTGGCTGAGCAGGAACCACTGTCACCCGCTGTGCTGTCTATAGCCCTCAGCAGCAAAGCACATCGCGGTAGAAATTAATCAGCCTCAAGCCCCCAGATCACAAAGAGAAGGATGGATAAGAATGGGAGAAAAAGAAACTTCACTCAAACGCCACATTTCCATTGATATTTGGGGTCCCATTACCCAGGTCTCAGGCAATCGGCTGCCACTTGGTGCTAAAAGGTCCAGAATGTGTTGGGCCAGCCTCGACTCCTGCCAGTAAAAGTGCTGCAAGGACAGTGCCAGAGAAAGAGCAGACAAACACGGGTTCATTTCTAGAGGAATAGAATTCAAAAGCAGAGAAGGCTGTTTCTCTTTTTTAAAAAGCATATGGGATCCTTGGCTTTATTAATCGAGGCATAGAGTACAAAAACAAGGAAGTTATGTTAAACCTTTCTAAAACACTGGTTCGACCTCCACTGGAGCATTGTGTTCAATTCTGGGCACCGCACTTTAGGAAGGGTGTCAGGGCCTTGTGGAGAAGGTGCAGAGGAGATTTACTAGAATGGTACCAGGGATGAGGGACTTCAGATATGTGGAGGAGCTGGGGTTGTTCTCCTTAGAGCAGAGACGGTTAAGAGGAGATTTGATAGAGGTGTTTAAAATCATGAGGGGTTTTGATAGAATAAATAAGGAGAAACTGTTTCCAGTGGCAGGAGGGTCGGTAACCAGAGGACACAGATTTAAGGTAATTGGCAAAAGAACCAGAGGAGAATTATAGAGTTATACAGCACAGAAAGAGGCCCTTCGGCCCATCATGTCCGCGCCGGCCATCAAGCCCTGTCTATTCTAATCCCATTTTCCAGCACTTGGTCCGTATGGCGTTTCAAGTGCTGATCCAAATGCTTTTTGAATGTTGTGAGGGTTCCTGCCTCTACCACCCTTTCAGGCAGTGAGTTCCGGAGTCCAACCACCCTCTGGGTGAAAAGGTTTTTCCTCAAATCCCCTCTAAACCTCTTGCCCCTTATCTTGAAGCTATGCCCCCTGGTTATTGACCCCTCTACTATCTACCCTATCTATGCCCCTCATAATTGTGTACACCTCAATCAGGTCACCCCTTCAGCCTTCTCTGCTCTAAGGAAAACAACCCCAGCCTGTCCAGTCTCTCTTCATAGCTGAAACACTCCAGCCCAGGTAAAATCCTGGTGAATCTCCAATGCAATCACACCCTTCCAATAGTGTGGTGACCAGAACTGCACACAGTATTCCAGCTGTGGCCTAACTAGCATTTTGTACAGCTCCATCATAACCTCCCTGCTCTTCTATACTATGCCTCAGCTAATGAAGGCAAGTATCCCATATGCCTTTTTAACCATCTTAGACCCCTGAAGGCAGCAGGACAGGTAGATATGTACATGCACATCAAGGTCCCTCTGATCCTCTGTCCTTCTTAGGATCCTACCATTCATTGGCCCAGAAATTTGGGTCGGGGGCTTCCCGCGGTTGCAAGCCCCCGACCTGCACTTACCTAGCGCGCCGGCCGTTGAGCTGTGGGCCCCCGTGGAATTCCGATCCTTGGCCTCCTCCAACTGCCGGCGCACAGTGCTTGCGTATCCCAGGGGCGCAGTTAGTTCGAAGCGTCCCCTGGAATCACGTGGGCCATGGAGAGCCAATCGGAGCAGGGAATGCTTCATTCATAAGTAATACTATAAGCCCCAAAACATCACTATCTTCAAAAAAAATTTTAAATCACTTTTTAAATAAACTATAAATTACATGAAATAACTTTTAAATAATTTAAATTTTGAAAAAAAAAAATATTTTCGAACGGGGCTAAAAATAACCTTAACTTTCTTTAAAGTATTTAAAAATAATAAACCTGTGGAAAAAATGTTGTAATTTTAATTAATTCACCACTTACCTTGTGAAAAGCAGGCCTTGCGACTGCTTTTTAAATGTCTAACTTCTGGAGACTTACCCTCCCGGGAAAACCTGCAAAAAAAAAAAAGGAAGTTCGATGCGCATGCGGAGTATCTCCTGCGCACGCGTTCGACTTCTGAACCCCTTCTTTCAGGGAACGGAAGTGCCGGTTTCCCGCGTGTGCGCAGTGCATGCAGGAAACCGGCACTTCCATTGGGCTGACGGGTGAGTACCCCGTGCGTACTCACCCGTGGAGACCCGAATTTCTGGGCCATTGTGTATTCCCTTGCCTTGTTAGTCCTCCCAAAATGCATCAACTCACACTTTTCAGGGTTAAATTACATTTGCCACTGTTCTGCCCATCTAACCATCCCGTCTATATCGTCCTGTAGCCTGAGGCTTCCCTCCTTGCTATTTACCACTCCACCAATTTTCGTGTCATCTGCGAACTTACTGATCATACCTCCTACATTCATATCTAAATCATTAATGTACACTACAAACAGCAAAGGACCCAGCATCGATCCCTGTGGTACACCACTGGACACAGGCTTCCAGTCACAAACAACTTTCGACCATCACCCTCTGCCTCCTGCCACGAAGCCAATTTTACATCCAATGTGCCAAATTGCCCTGGATCCCATGGGCTCTTACCTTCTTGACCTGTTTCCCATGTGGGACTTTGTCAAAAGCCTTACTGAAGTCCATGTAGACTACATCAACTGCACTACCCTCATCCACACACCTAGTCACCCCCTCAAAATTCAATCAGATTGGTCAAACATGATCTCCCCCTGACAAAGCTATGCTGACTATCTGTGATTAATCCCTGCCTCTCCAAATGGAGACTTAATTCTGTCTCAGAATTTTTTCCAATAATTTCCCTGCCACTGATGTTAGGCTCACTGGCCTGTAATTCCCTGGTTTATCCCTACTACCCTTCTTGAACAATGGTACTAAGGTAGCTGTTCTCCAGTCCTCTGGCACCTCCCCTGTGGCCAGAGAGGTTCTGAAAATTTGTGTCAGAGCCCCTGCAATCTCCTCCCTTGCCCCTCACAGCAGCCTGGGATACATCCCGTCAGGGCCTGGGGATTTATCCACTTTTAAGCCCGCTAAAAGCACTAGTACCTCCTTCCTGTCCATACTAATTTGTTCAAGTATATCACAACCCCCTGCCTGATTTCTATGCATACATCACCCTTCTCCATAGTGAACACAGATGTAAAATATTCATTTAAAACCTCACCTACATCTTCCGGCTCTACACACATTGGCATTTTGGTTCCTAATGGACTCTACTCTTTCCCTGGTTATCCTCTTGCCCTTAATATACTTATAAAACACCATGGGATTTTCCTCTATTTTGCCCATGTGTTTTTTCATGCCTCCTCTTCGCTCTCCTAATTTCTTTTTTAAGTACCCCGCTGCACTTTCTATACTCCTCTAGGGCTTCCACTGTTTTTAGTCCTTTGTATCTGCCAAAAGCCTCCCTTTTTTTCCTCATCCATTCTTGTATATCCCTTGACATCCAGCGTTCCCTGGGCTTGTTGGTCCCACCCTTGACCTTTACGGGAACATGTTGGCATTTGTACTCTCTATTTCCTTTCTGAAAGACTCCCATCGCTCTGATGTGGATTTTCCTACAAGTAGCTGATCCCAGTCCACTTTGGCCAGATCCTGCCTTATCATACAAAAATCAGCCTTCCCCCAATTTAGAACCTTTATTTCCGGTCCATCTTTGTCCTTTTCCATGACTACCTTAAATCTCGTCGAATTATGGTCACTGTCACCAAAATGCTCTCCTACTAACACTTCTACCACTTGCCCAGCTACATTCCCTAGAATTAGGTCCAGTACCACCCACTCTCTTGTAGGACTTTCTACATGCTGGCTCAAAAAGCTCTCCTGGATGCACTTTAAGAATTCCCCACCCTCTAAGTCTTTCACACTCTGACTATCCCAGTTAATATTGGGGAAGTTGAAATCCCCTACTATTATTACCCTATTATTTCTACACTTCTCTGAGAAAGCAGGGACAGGGTACTGAATTTGGATGATCAGCTATGATCTCATTAAATAGCGGAGCTGGCTTGAGGGGCCGAATGGCCTACTCCTGCTCCTATCTTCTGTTTCTATTTGCCTACATATCTGTTCCTCTATCTCCCCCTGACTGTTTAGGGGCCTATAGTATGCGCCCAGCAAAGTCCTTGCCCCCTTTTTGTTTTTAAGTTCTACCCATATGGCCTTATTAGAGAAACCTGCTAAGATATCATCCCTCCTTACAGCAGTAATTGACTCCTTGATTAATATTGTGACACCCCCTCCTCTTTTACATCCCCCTCTGTCTCGCCTGAAGATTCTATACCCCGGAATATTGAGTTGCCAATCCTGCCCTTCCCTCAACCATGTCTCTGATAGCAACAATATCATACTCCCATGTGTTCATCAACACCTTCAATTCATCTGTCTTACTCGCAAGACTTCTTGCATTAAAATAAATGCCATCCAGCCTTGCTATACTCCCTTGTGTCGTTACATATTTGCTCTGCCTTCCAGTCTGACTTGTTCTTTCCTCTATATTTGGCTGTACATCACCCCCTATTATAGCTCCACTCCGTATCCCATCCCCCTGCTAAGTTAGTTTAAAACCCCCACAACAGTACTAGCAAACCTCCCCACAAGGATGTTGGTCCCGTTCCCATTCAGGTGCAACCCGTCCGACTTGTACAAGTCCCACCTTCCCCAGAAGCAGACCCAGTGATCCAGGAAGCTAAAGCCCTCCCTCCTGCACCAACTCTTTAGCCATGCATTCATCTGCTCTATCCTCCTATTCCTATACTCACTAGCACGTGGCACCGGGAGTAATCCCTAGATTACAACCTTTGAGGTCCTGCTTTTTAATCTGCTACCTAGCTCCCTAAATTCTTGTTGCAGGACCTCATCCCTCTTTCTACGCATGTCGTTGGTACTAATGACTGTTCGCCCTCCACCTTCAGAATGCCCTGCAGCCGTTCAGTAACATCCTTGACCCTGGCACCAGGGAGGCAACATACCATCCTGGAGTCACGTCTGCGGCCACAAACGTCTATCTGTTCCCCTTACGATAGAATCCCCTATCACTCTCGCTCTTTTTCCTCCCCTCCTTTGCAGCTGAGCCACTCGTAGTGCCACAGACTTGGCTCTTGCTGCATTCCCCTGAGAAACCATCTCCCCCAGCAGTATCCAAAACGGAAAATCTGTCGGAGAGGGAGATGGACCCAGGGGACTCCTGCACTACCTTCCTAGTTCTTTTTCTCTGTCTGGTGGTCACCCATTTCCTGTCTGCCTGTGCACTCTACCTGCGGTGTGACCACCTTGTTAAACGTGCTATCCACAGAGATCTCAGCTTCGCGGATGCTCCACAGTGACTCCAGCCGCAGCTCCAGCTCCGAAACGCAGATTGCGAGTAGCTGCAGCTGGAGACACTTCCTGCACATGTGTTCGCCCTGGACACCGAAAGTGTCCCTGACTTCCCACATACCACAGGAGGAGCACTCCACGCAGCCGAGCTGCCTGCCATGTCCTACCCTTAGTTTACTCCTTTTAAATTAAAGAATATTAAATACACTAGGGACCTTACTTCCCTTTAAACAGTACTTACTCTAAACTAGAGACCTTACTTTGACTTTAACGACTGGACTGTAGAAATACTCACCAGGTCCTACTTGCCAATTAGCTCCTTCCCTGGTTGTGACGTCACTTTAGCGGTTTCGCAGTTGTTGTTGTTTGACTGCTCCCGCTCTCGGACTCTTTCCTTGGTGTAAAATAAGAACCAATTCCTACTGGGTGAAAAGTTAGGAAAAACAAAGGCGAAGCAAGGGAGCTCCTCCTTCCACTCCTCACCTAACTCCCTCACTCAGCCAACTCACAGCACTCTGTTTAAACCGCACTGCAAAGCCTGTTTTTATAGGCCCTGAAACAGGAGCTTGCTGAGCCCAGCTACAGGAGAACCAGTTTAATCTAGTTTCCCTCATTAACTGCCTTCAGATGCTCCGAATTGAGTATGAGGAGGAAAAAAATGTATGCAGCGAGTTGTTGTGATCTGGAATGCGCTGCCTGAAAAGGCAGTGGAAACAGATTCAATAGTAACTTTCAAAAGGGAATTTGATAAATACTTGAAAAGAAAAAATAGTTACAGGGCTACGGGGAAAGAGCAGGTGAGTGGAAGTAATTCCATAGCTCTACCGGAGCCAGCACGATGGGCTGGATGACTTCCTTCCATGCTGTATCTTTCTATGATTCTAAGTTATATTATTAAACTTGTATAGAACCTTGGTTAGACCACAGTTGGAGTATTGTGCACAGTTCTGGTCTCCATATTACAAAGGGGATATAGAGGCACCAGAGAAGGTGCAACAAAGAGTCACATGAATGATACTTGAACTGAGAGGTTATAACTATCGGGAAAGACTGAACAGGCTGGGGAGCTTTCCTCTACTACAACAACAACAACTTGTATGTATATAGTGCCTTTAACGTCGTAAAACGTCTCGAGGAGTGTTCTCAAACAAAATTAGACACCGAGCCACATAAGGGGATATTAGGGCAGGTGACCAAAAGCTTGGTCAAAGAGGTAGGTTTTAAGGCATGACTTAAAGGTGGAGAGAGTAAGAAAGGCAGAGGGTTTAGGGAGGGAATTCCAGAGCTTGGGACCTAGGCAACAGAAGGTACGGCCACCAATAGTGGAAGGATTAAAATCGGGGATGCTCAGGAGGCCAGAATTGAAGGAGCGCAGCTATCTCGGAGGGTTGCAGGGCTGGAGGAGGTTACAGAGATAGGGAGGGGGCGAGGCCATGGAGGCATTTGAAAACAAGGATGAGAATTTTGAAATTGAGGTGTTGCTGAACCAGGAGTGAATGGCCATTGCTCTGTGCTGGGGTTTATGCTCCACACTTCAAAAGTACTTCATTGGCTGTAAAGCACTTTGGGAGGTCCTGAGGTGAAAGGCGCTATAGAAATGCAAGTCTTTCTTTCTCAGCGTGAGCGGTGCCAGGGAAACTGAGCACGCGCTGCTCCAGAGTATAGAAACTGTAGGACTCTTCCAAATAGTTTATTAATGAATCCAGTGAATGGAAGCTGATGATTTGATTCAGCTGGTTGATCCCAACCTGCTGCGCTGCCTGTGACCGTCACTTGAGGTGTTGACACTTTGTAAACTGTCTGTAAGCTGCTCCCCTTGTCTGCAGGGAGAGGAGCCCGGGGCACTGCCCCTCACCATGGAATGTGACCAGAGTGACGGCAAGAGGAACCGGCGAGTGTGTGAATTGTGCAACAAAATCATCCTCGGGGACCGGGAATGGAAGGGTAGGAAAAATGGGGCTAAGTAACAACAGTAACCCAGAGTGAATGAGTGAGAGTAAGCAGGGGAGTGTGTGGGCGAGCGGGGAGTGTGGGTGTTTCTTTTTATTTGTTCCTGGGATGTGGGTGTCGCTGGCAAGGCCAGCCTTTATTGCCCATCCCTAGTTGCCCTTGAGAAGGTGGTGATGAGCCGCCTTCTTGTACTGCTGCAGTCCGTGTGGTGAAGGTGCCACAGTGCTGTTAAGGATGAATTCCAGGACTTTGACCCAGCGACGATGAAAGATCGGCCGATATATTTCCAAGTCAGGATTGTGTATGACTTTAAGGGGAACTTGGAGGTGGGATGTTCCCATGCGCCTGCTGCCTTTGTCCTTCTAGGTGGTAGAGTTCGCGGGTTTGGGAGGTGGTGGTGTTCCCATGCGCCTGCTGATCTTTTCCTCTCTGACTAGTGTTCACTCTTTCCTGCATATTTTGCCCAAATATCCATTTGTGTGTGAGGTTAGACGGTGAGTGCTTGCCTCACCCTATCGACACCCATTCTCCACTTGGAGCAGGGGTCAGTGATGAGTGATCGGGAGCCAGATTCCTGGCCACTTCCCATTTGCTAGATCCTGATTGGTGCTGAGGTCAATTGCAGTGTGCCTGTCAATTCCCAGCGGAGATTGACTAACTTGGCCCAGGTTGGAGATAGAGCTTGAGACCGTCCCGATCTGTAGGCTTCAAGATGTTGGGAGATCCTCCATAAAACGGTTAGTTTACATAAAACTTTCAGTCTGAAATCTAGACATCAAATGCAGCCTGTCACCAGACTCTGGAATTCCACATGTGTTGCCTGTTCAAATTGGGATTATTGGGCAGTTGAATTCCCAGCGAGACTCAAGTTGAATGAACTTGGTTTGTTTATCTTTCAGCTCACCTGAAATCCAAGAATCACCAGCACCATTTGAAGAGGAGGAAGAGGGCGGAGGGACAGCTAAATGCACCCCGCTCCCCCGACGACCAAAACATCCCAGGGATGTGATGGGACCTGAGTGGATGGTAGGGGGCGCAGTGACTGACCCATGGCCGTGTGATGCTACCTATCGGAGAGTGAATGCAGCTTGGCTACATGGGCTGCAAGCATTGGCGGTAATAAAGGACCCACTGCTGCTGCCTATAACTCTGCTCGTGCCTGTGATCTGTCAGTTGCCCAGAAATCGGTTGTGGATACAGTTTCTCAACTGGGCTGCAATGTTGGATGAATGTTAGCAGGAAGATTTCATGATTTTATTGAAAGTCACTAACACATGATACAGGGCTGGTCGTAGTCCTAGAGGTTTCCTCAAGCCACTACCTGCCTCTAACTGCCCCATTCAGACAGACAGCCTTTCCTCCCATCGCTCCCATATTGTTCAAACTAACAAAAAAAAAATCTTCAAAGAAAATTAAAAGAAACCATTTTTTTTAATACCCGCATGATCTTTGTCAAGGGTCTGCTGCCAGCGGTGTCCTGGCGATGAATCTTTTGCCCAGGAGACTCCAGGACAATCCTCGAGCATGGGCGAGCCCAAGCTGATAGGAGACGGCAGCAACTGAGTAAAGATGGTGGAAAGTAGCCCATCTTTGGACTGCGGGGTCTGTCCCAGGCAGCCTGTGATAGGCTGCTCCTCATTCCCCTGCACCTGCAAGGTGTGTGTAAAGTAAAGAGGATCCAGTGGCCAGTCATTGAGGTGAAACACGCCACTCACGGGGCTGGATGAGAGTGTGCAGAGATTTCTCCCAAGTCCGTGCCTGCTATAACGCTCTCTTTGAGCTTGTGGGCCGGACACCATCCTCCTCCTCTTCGTGACAGAGAGATGAAGGGGGCAGGAGCAGCAAATGCCCTCGAGCAGTGTAGTGTCTCTGGGTATGAGAGGAGAGTGATGGCTTTAACCAGGTAAGGGTATCGGTTGGTACTGACATGGGGTGAGCGCGATAACCCGGAGACTGCAGACGGTCCAGGCTTATGAGACGCTGCCTTGTGGGGCGTCTCCATTAAATGTTCCTGGTCAATTTTATATCTCTGTTCCTTTCTTCATTGTCTTGTACTTTTAATGAATATTGTCTGAAATCCCCATGAAGGAGGGAGAGATTCCAGTCACACACACTCCAAGCAGCTGAAGGGATCGAAAGATTTTAATACCCATTTAATTTCTCCATCGCTTTTAGCATATCAATAAAATTAAATGTCAGCTGTTTCTAGAATGATGTGTGACACTCTTAACACCCACTAATAACGAGGGGCAACTGCATAGTCCTCTGTAGTGCCAAGGCAAGTCTTGGAAGATCCTGGCTCTGTGTTCAGTTAGCAAGTGTCACTGGGGCTCAGTGTCCAGGGCTGGCTCCCCCTTCCAAAACATTGCTCTTACTCTGACTGGAATACAAGTGCTGGGTGAGAACATCGCTCCAGCACGACAACCTCGCGAAAAGTCTGCGTTCCTCCAATTGTGGCCTCTTTCTTTCACCCCACCATGGGCGGCCGTGCCTCTCTACCTCTCAACCCTTGCCAAGGGCATCCATGGGTCTTCTATAGGAATGTTAACAGTTAAAGGGTTTGGCCACTGTCGTTGTGGACGGTCGATTGTGTCGATGGGATGCTGTAGTCTGAGTATTGATACAATACTCTATGACCCCCACCACAGTGATACAAATCGGGAACAACGAGTGACGTCAGTGAGGAATGTGCTGTGTGTGTTTCTTTGAATTGAGAGTGAAGATAAGAATGTCTCTGAATCAAGAAAGCCCCAGTTACAATGTCCCTCTGCCTTGTCTGTTATCACAATGTAGAAACGGTGCTGAACTGCACACCCTTCCGTCAGGGTAGGAGCAGGAGTAGGCCATTCGGACCCTCGAGCCTGCTCCGCCATTCAATGAGATCATGGCTGATCATCCAAATTCAGTACCCGTTCCTGCTTTCTCCCCATATCACTTGATCCATTTAGCCTCAAGAAATATATCTAACTCCTTCTTGAATATATTTAATGAATTGGCCTCCACCGCCCTGTGGTAGAGAATTCCACAGGTTCACCACTCTCTGGGTGAAGAAATTCCTCCTCATCTCAGTCCTAAATGGCTTACCCCTTATCCTTAGACTGTGACCCCTGGTTCTGGACTCCCCGCCATCGGGAACATCCTTCCTGCATCTAGTCTGTCTAATCCTGTTAGAATTTTATAAGTTTCAATGAGATCCCCTCATGAGGGGGAGGGAGGGGGAGTGGGGGAAGGGAAAGGGGAGGAGTGGGGGAAGGGGGTAGTGGGGGGAGGGAGGAGTGGAAGGGGAGGAGTGGGAGGGGGAGTGGGGGGGGAGGAGGGGAAGGGGGAGGCAGTGGGGATGGAGGGGGAGGGAGGGAGGAGGGGAAGGGGGTGGGGGGAAGGGGTGGTGTGGGAGGAGGGGAAGGGGGTGGGGGGAAGGGGGTGTGTGGAGGGGGGAAGGGGGAGGAGTGGGGGAAAGGAAGGGTGGAGGGGGGAAGGGGAGGGGAGGGAGATGGGGAGGGTGGGGGGAAGGGGAGGAGGGGGGAAGGGGATGAGGGAAGGGGGAGGGGAGGGTTGGGGGGGAGGGGTGTGGGAGGGGGGAAGGGGGTGGGGGGAAGGGGTGGTGTGGGAGGAGGGGAAGGGGGTGGGGGGAAGGGGGTGTGTGGAGGGGGGAAGGGGGAGGAGTGGGGGAAGGGGAGGGGAGGGAGATGGGGAGGGTGGGGGGAAGGGGAGGAGGGGGGAAGGGGAGGAGGGGGGATGAGGGAAGGGGGAGGGTTGGGTGGGAGGGGGGAGGGGTGCGGGGGAAGTGGCGGGGGGAGGGGGTCCGGACTCAAAGGAAAACAGTAAACAATGCATGCAGGGCGGAACTAGGCCAATATCCATTAATAATCACTATCTAAAAAAGAGCCACCAAATTTTGGAATCACCTACAAATGAGCAATCCCCAATGCTATCACTACGACGCCCTGAAATGCCAAGAGCTGACCATAAAGAAGAATACCCTCAGTCACCTAGTCCTGGGACTCAGTGAAGTAACTACTAACAATACTAACAATAACCAGTCCCAGGACAGTGACAGGGTAACACAAAGTATTCGACCCAACACAATCGTCGCTAAGCAAAAGGAAAAATATCTGACATATTGGGCAGAAACAACAAAAACCCAAAGCAAACTCAATTGCTACTTGGCCCTAAACAGACAATACAACATAGCTGATTACCTGACCATGGTAAAGGATAGCAAACTGAGAAAAACCTTGACAAGGTACAGACTTAGCGAACATAGCCTAGCGATCGAAAAAGGCAGACACAGGCAGACCAGGCTGCCAAGAGAAGACAGGATATGCTCTCACTGCAGTCAGGGAGTGGTTGAGACAGAGATGCACTTCCTCACAGCCTGTGGAAAATACCAGGACATCAGGGAGAATTTCTACCAAAAATTCTCACAAATATGCCCTGAATTCAGAAATCTGAATGACAACCAAAAACTCCCATTCCTACTGGGAGAGGAGAGAAGCTGTGTAACACTGGCGGCACACTATGTTACAGCTTGCCATGAACAGAGGGACAACCAGTAAACTAAGAAAAGAGTATATATAAACAATGCGAATGTATATTTATAAACTCAGGGATATATCTGTTTATACACTGTATGAATAGAACCGCGTTTATGTGTTCAACCATAAATGTATTTTTGATGCTTTGGCAACATAAGATGTACTTTATCATGCCAATAAAGCGATTTGAATTGTGAATTGTGCGGGGGGAGGGGGTTGGGGGTGGGGGGGGGTGAAGGGGATGTGTAGGGGGGAGCAGGGGTGGAAAGGGAGGGGGGGAGATAAACTTAAAGTACAGGTGTTGAGAGATACAGAGATTCTTATCTCCGTATTTGACAACAAACACTTGCTTAGCAACAGCTTCTAAACACTCAGGTGTGGCCCTAAAGCTCTGTAGCTGAAGCTGTTGCTTTAGCTGCAGACCTTGCACAGCTTGACTGTTCAAACAAAGCAAAAAAAACAAAGAATAAAAAACGGCTCCAGATTGCCGGATAGCTCACCACCGGATCGCACAAAGTTTCCTGTACTTATAAAACATTTTTGGTAAATCTTTCTATAACATACACTTTACAACCTCACCAATCTTTTTATTAAAAAAGGGGTCCTCACCTCTCAGTGTGTTGTATCACAAACAATGGCCGCTGCTTGCTTTTCAGTTGGAAAGATTAGGCCCCGCCCACACAGTCGGTTGTCTTCTCGGTCACCAGGACCCAATTTGGAGCTCAGAAGCCCCACCCACTCTATGTTCCTGTACTAAGATGGCCGTGCATGCACTCTGTTACACACTGAATCAAAATGGCGTCGCACTGAAACTTTTCACCCTGCTTGACAAAGATGGCTGCCATTAAGCTGGGGCTGTCAGCAGAAGAAATTTCCTCAGCTGCAAACACAGGATCTTCAGATTATTATTTGGGGCTTGCGACCTACCCCAGTTGCTTATGAAGCCTCCCCACCTACTGACCCCGGGAATGGAGCTGAAGCAGCACACCCTCTCCCCATTGCCAGTGTTTGTCTCTGTCTAGGCCGGGAGCCTGGGTCTAGAGTTGCACTGCTGGCAGTTGGAGAAGCCTAGGCCCCGGGCCTGGAAAAACGGTGAAAGGTAGGAGAATTATAGAGGTTAGAGAAAAGATTTACAAATTAATTAACTTTTTTTAAAAACAATTTGTGTTTTAAAAGCAACTTTTTTTTTGCTGGAAATGTAGATTTGAAAAGAAACACGCAGAAAGCGGGAAAAAGAAATGAAAAGATTGGAATCAAGATGGCGGCGACTCACCTCGGTTCAGAACGATAAGGCCCGCCCACACACGCACCGATTGGTCGACCGTCAGGTCACCGAAGCGTAGGATTGGTCAATCGTCCCGTCACTCGACTGTAGGAGGGCCCGCCCGCACGCGCCAGGAACCTGGCGTACGATTGGTCGACCTCAACGTCACTATCGCTAATGAGCGGATAATGAGATGCTAATGAGCGGAATTTTGAAAGTTTTTTGGATACCGCGGGCGCAATCTTTGTCCGGCCGAAACGTCAATACGCTTACGACCGTTTTGGAATGGTAAGCTTTCTTCTGATGTAACGCACGTGTAGGTATGCTCTATAACTTTCGAGTGCATAGCCGGACAGACGCACACCGAAGGACAGACAGACAGACGCACACCGAAGGACAGACAGACAGACAGAGACAGACAGATAGACAGACAGATAGACAAACAGACAGACAGATCGATCTGTTTATATATATAGATAGATAAGATATATGTTGTGAATAGCTGGGGTCCCAGCACCAATCCCTGCGGTACCCCACTATTCACTGCCTGCCACTCGGAAAAAGACCCATTTATTCCGAATCTTTGCTTCCTGTCTGCCAACCAGTTCTCTATCCAAGTCAGTACCTTGCCCCCAATCCCATGTGCCTTAACTTTACATGCTAATCTCTTATGCGGGACCTTACCGAAAGCCTTCTGAAAGTCCAAATACACCACATCCACTGGTTCTCCCTTATCTATTCTACCATTTACATCCTCAAAAAATTCCAGTAAATTAGTCGAGCATGATTTACCTTTTGTAAATCCATGTTGATTTTGTCCGATCCTGTCACTGTTTTCCAAGTGCTCTGCTATTACGTATTTTATAATGGACTCTAGCATTTTCCCCACTACCGATGTCAGGCTTACCGGTCTATAATTCCCCATTTTCTCTCTACCACCCCTTTTAAAAAGTGAGGTTACAATCGCTTTCCTCCAATCCATGGGAACTGTTCCAGATTCCATCGAATGTTGGAAGATGACCAACAATGCATCTACTATTTCTAGGGCCACTTCCTTAAGTACCCTAGGATATAGATTATCAGGCCCTGGGGATTTATCGGCCTTCAATCCCATCAATTTCCCTAACACCAGTTCCCTACAAATATTGAATTAATTCAATTCCTCCCTTTCATTGGACCCTATGTTCCCCGACATCTCTCGGAGATTATTTGTGTCCTCCTTTGTGAAGACAGAACCAAAATATGTATTTAGTTGGTCTGCCATTTCTTTGTTCTCCATTATAAATTCCCCCAATTCTGACTGCAAGGGACCTACGCTTGACTTCACCCATCTTTTTCTCTTCACATGTCTATGGAAGCTTTTACAGTCAGTTTTTATGTTCCCTGCAAGCTTACTCTCATCTACTTTCCCCCTCTTAATTAATGCCTTTGTCCTCCTTTGCTGAATCCTAAACTGCTCCCAATCCTCAGGTTTGCTGCTTTTTCTTGCCAAATTATGGCCTAGAAATTGGGTTTTGGCTTAGCCAGGGCTTTAGCGCCGGAAGTTAGTGCCAGCGCTAAGTCCCCCTGCGCGCGCCAAAAATTCAGTAGCGCCGCGCCCAAACGGCTGCCGGCGCTACTGAAGGGTCTTAGCACCTGGAAAAGGGCGCTAACTGCCGTTTAGCGCCGCAATTCCGGCGCTGCGGCATCCGATGCGGTGCGGCAGGCTGGGGAAGTGCAGGCCTCCTCCTTCCGTTAAGGAGGAGCTGCCTGCACCCGGCCGCGGCCCGCGCAAATCTGTTTAAAAATGAGCCCGGCACCTCGGACAAGTGCCGGGCTTGCATCTGTTCCGGGGGGGGGGGGGGGAGAAGTCCGGGGAGGGAGCCGCAGGGCCTTTAATGCGCCGGCGCAAACACATGTTGGACTCTGTTGCCAGAATCTTAGTTGCGGCTGCCACGGGCGAGGCGGCCGCAACTGAATTTCGGCGCTGGGGCCCGTCGGCATGGCAACCGGGACGCTGCGCACACCGATGACGTCATCGGTGCCAGCGCAGCGCTACCGGTGCAACGCCGCTTTAGGGCCCCAAGGAATTTTTCAACTGGCCATAACTCTGGCGCTAGTCCCTCTAGCGCCTCAAAAGCGGCGCTAAGGCTAGTGAATTTCTAGGCCTATATGTCCTCTCCTTGGATCTTATGCTATCTCTAATTTCCCTTGTTAGCCACGGTTGAGTCACCTTTTTTGTTTTATTTTTATGCCAAACAGGGATGAACAAATTCTGTAGTTCATCCATGCGATCTTTAAATGTTTGCCATTGCCTATCCACCGTCAACCCTTTAAGTAACGTTCCCCAATCGATCCTAGCCAATTCGTGCCTCATACCATCGTAGTTTCCTTTATTTAAATTCAGGACCCTAGTCTCAGAGTGAACTGTGTCTGGAGGGAGTACAGTGTCTGTGTGAACTGTGTCTGGAGGGAGTACAGTGTCTGTGTGAAATGTGTCTGGAGGGAGTACAGTGTCTGTGAACTGTGTCTGGAGGGAGTACAGTGTCTGAATGATGTATGTCTGAAGGGAGTACAGTGAGTGATGTGCGTCTGGAGAGAGTACACTGTGTGAACTGTGTCTGGAGGGAATACAGTGTCTGTGTGAACTGTGTCAACTACTTCATTCTCCATCTTAATGAAGGATTCTATCACATTATGATCGCTCCTCCCCAAGGGGCCTCGCACAACAAGATTGCTAATTAATCCTTACTCATTACATAATACCCAGTCTAAGATGGCCTGATCTCTAGTTGGTTCCTCGACATATTGGTCCAGGAAACTATCCCGTATACACTCTAGGAATGAAGCAGTTTGGTGCAAATTGTTTCCCTTAACTGTGTTCATTCCAATCCTTTAATCCGATGTTACCAAAAGTGTCCCAGCCAAAGAATTTTAAAGTGTGCAAACATTGTCTGTAATGTCCACAACCCTAACTTACAGTCCAGATCTCACTGGCAGTTAAAATGTGGTCCCAAAGATTAACATTTGTTCTCACTCCAACAAAACTCTGATTGATGTTAAACTTTCCCCTCACCGAGTCCTGCTCCTGATCCAGGATAACCAAACCGCCCCGCGCCGGCCCGCACCAACCCCCACACAGATGGCCAGCTTTCTGCCCACTCCACTCCCCATTCAACCAGGATGTTATCAGCCCCTCTTGATTCCCGGGTCCCACAGATGTATCTCAGCAACACATTCATTTCTAGGAGGGAAAACATAACCATAATAGTGCCAAAATACAGTGAGAATTATCCATTACCTTTGTGCCACAACAACAAATTGTTGTGGTGATTTGGCGTCGCTCAGGAGAACAAACCATCAGACCGTGTACTCCCTCCAGATACACAGCGCTCAGACACTGTACTCTCTCCAGACACACATCACTCACACACTGTACTCTCTCCAGATACACAGCACTCAGACACTGTACTCTCTCCAGACACACATCACTCAGACACTGTACTCTCTCCAGATACACAGCACTCAGACACTGTACTCTCTCTCCAGACACACATCACTCACACACTGTACTCTCTCCAGATACACAGCACTCAGACACTGTACTCTCTCCAGATACACATCGCTCAGACACTGTACTCTCTCCAGACACACATCACTCAGACACTGTACTCTCTCCAGACACATCACTCAGACACTATACTCTCTCCAGACACACATCACTCAGACACTGTCCTCTCTCCAGACACACATCACTAAGACACTGTACTCTCTCCAGATACACATCACTCAGACACTGTACTCTCTCCAGACACATCACTCAGACACTGTACTCTCTCCAGACACATCACTCAGACACTGTACTCTCTCCAGATACACATCACTCAGACATTGTACTCTCTCCAGACACATCACTCAGACACTGCACTCTCTCCAGACACAGATCACTCAGACACTGTACTCTCTCCAGATACACATCACTCAGACATTGTACTCTCTCCAGACACATCACTCAGACACTGTACTCTCTCCAGGCACACATCACTCAGACACTGTACTCTCTCCAGATACACATCACTCAGACACTGTACTCTCTCCAGATACACAGCACTCAGACACTGTACTCTCTCCAGACACACAGCACTCAGACACTGTACTCTCTCCAGATACACAGCACTCAGACACTGTACTCTCTCCAGGCACATCACTCAGACACTGTACTCTCTCCAGATACACATCGCTCAGACACTGTACTCTCTCCAGACATACATCACTCAGACACTGTCCTCTCTCTAGACACACATCACTCAGACACTGTACTCTCTCCAGACACACAGCACTCAGACACTGTACTCTCTCCAGGCACATCACTCAGACACTGTACTCTCTCCAGATACACATCGCTCAGACACTGTACTCTCTCCAGACATACATCACTCAGACACTGTCCTCTCTCTAGACACACATCACTAAGACACTGTACTCTCTCCAGACACATCACTCAGACACTGTACTCTCTCCAGATACACATCAATCAGACACTGTACTCTCTCCAGACACACATCACTCCGACACTGTCCTCTCTCCAGACACACAGCCCTCAGACACTGTCCTCTCTCCAGACACACATCACTCAGACACTGTACTCCCTCCAGACACACAGCAGTCAGACACTGTACTCTCTCCAGACACACATCACTCAGACACTGTACTCTTTCCAGATACACATCACTCAGACACTGTACTCTCTCCAGAGACAGCACTCAGACACTGTACTCTCTCCAGACACACATCACTCAGACACTGTACTCTCTCCAGAGACAGCACTCAGACACTGTACTCTCTCCAGACACACATCACTCAGACACTGTACTCTCTCCAGATACAGAGCACTCAGACACTGTACTCTCTCCAGACACACATCACTCGGACACTGCACTCTCTCCAGACACACATCACTCAGACACTGTACTCTCTCCAGATACACATCACTCAGACACTGTACTCTCTCCAGACACACAGCACTCAGACACTGTACTCTCTCCAGATACACATCACTCAGACACTGTACTCTCTCCAGGCACACAGCACTCAGACACTGTACTCTCTCCAGACACACAGCACTCAGACACTGTACTCTCTCCAGATACACAGCACTCAGACACTGTACTCTCTCCAGACACACAGCACTCAGACACTGTACTCTCTCCAGATACACAGCACTCAGACACTGTACTCTCTCCAGGCACATCACTCAGACACTGTACTCTCTCCAGATACACATCGCTCAGACACTGTACTCTCTCCAGACATACATCACTCAGACACTGTCCTCTCTCTAGACACACATCACTCAGACACTGTACTCTCTCCAGACACACAGCACTCAGACACTGTACTCTCTCCAGGCACATCACTCAGACACTGTACTCTCTCCAGATACACATCGCTCAGACACTGTACTCTCTCCAGACATACATCACTCAGACACTGTCCTCTCTCTAGACACACATCACTAAGACACTGTACTCTCTCCAGACACATCACTCAGACACTGTACTCTCTCCAGACACACATCACTCCGACACTGTCCTCTCTCCAGACACACAGCCCTCAGACACTGTCCTCTCTCCAGACACACATCACTCAGACACTGTACTCCCTCCAGACACACAGCAGTCAGACACTGTACTCTCTCCAGACACACATCACTCAGACACTGTACTCTCTCCAGATACAGAGCACTCAGACACTGTACTCTCTCCAGACACACATCACTCGGACACTGCACTCTCTCCAGACACACATCACTCAGACACTGTACTCTCTCCAGATACACATCACTCAGACACTGTACTCTCTCCAGACACACAGCACTCAGACACTGTACTCTCTCCAGATACACATCACTCAGACACTGTACTCTCTCCAGATACACAGCTCTCAGACACTGTACTCCCTCCAGATACACAGCACTCAGACACTGTACTCTCTCCAGATACACAGCACTCAGACACTCTCCTCCCTCCAGACACACAGCACTCAGACACTGTACTCTCTCCAGATACACAGCACTCAGACACTGTACTCTGTCCCGACACACATCACTCAGACACTGTACTCTCTCCAGACACACATCACTCAGACACTGTACTCTCTCCAGACACACAGCGCTCAGACACTGTACTCTCTCCAGACACACAGCACTCAGACACTGTTTTCTCTCCAGAAACACATCACTCAGACACTGTACTCTCTCCAGACACACATCACTCAGACACTGTACTCTCTCCAGATACATCACTCAGACACTGTCCTCTCTCCAGACACACATCACTAATGCACTGTACTCTCTCCAGATACACATCACTCAGACACTGTACTCTCTCCAGACACATCACTCCGACACTGTACTCTCTCCAGACACAGTTCACACAGACACTGTACTCTCTCCAGACACAGTTCACACAGACACTGTACTCCCTCCAGACGCAGTTCACACAGACACTGTACTCCCTCCAGACACAGTTCACACAGACACTGTACTCTCTCCAGACACAGTTCACACAGACACTGTACTCCCTCCAGACACAGTTCACACAGACACTGTACTCCCTCCAGACACAGTTCACACAGACACTGTACTCCCTCCAGACACAGTTCACACAGACACTGTACTCCCTCCAGACACAGTTCACGCAGACACTGTACTCCCTCCGGACGCAGTTCACGCAGACACTGTACTCTCTCCAGACACAGTTCACACAGACACTGTACTCCCTCCAGACACAGTTCACACAGACACTGTACTCCCTCCAGACACAGTTCACACAGACACTGTACTCCCTCCAGACACAGTTCACACAGACACTGTACTCTCTCCAGACACAGTTCACACAGACACTGTACTCTCTCCAGACACAGTTCACGCAGACACTGTACTCCCTCCAGACACAGTTCACACAGACACTGTACTCTCTGCAGACACAGTTCACACAGACACTGTACTCTCTCCAGACATAGTTCACACAGACACTGTACTCCCTCCAGACACAGTTCACGCAGACACTGTACTCCCTCCAGACACAGTTCACACAGACACTGTACTCTCTCCAGACACAGTTCACAGACACTGTACTCCCTCCAGACACAGTTCACACAGACACTGTACTCTCTCCAGACACAGTTCACACAGACACTGTACTCTCTCCAGACACAGTTCACGCAGACACTGTACTCCCTCCAGACACAGTTCACACAGACACTGTACTCCCTCCAGACACAGTTCACGCAGACACTGTACTCCCTCCAGACACAGTTCACACAGACACTGTACTCCCTCCAGACACAGCTCACACAGACACTGTACTCTCTCCAGACACAGTTCACACAGACACTGTACTCTCTCCAGACACAGTTCACACAGACACTGTACTCCCTCCAGACACAGTTCACACAGACACTGTACTCCCTCCAGACACAGTTCACACAGACACTGTACTCTCTCCAGGCACAGTTCACACAGACACTGTACTCTCTCCAGACACAGTTCACAGACACTGTACTCCCTCCAGACACAGTTCACACAGACACTGTACTCTCTCCAGACACAGTTCACACAGACACTGTACTCCCTCCAGACACAGTTCACGCAGAACCTGTACTCCCTCCAGACACAGTTCACACAGACACTGTACTCTCTCCAGACACAGTTCACAGACACTGTACTCCCTCCAGACACAGTTCACACAGACACTGTACTCTCTCCAGACACAGTTCACACAGACACTGTACTCTCTCCAGACACAGTTCACACAGACACTGTACTCCCTCCAGACACAGTTCACACAGACACTGTACTCTCTCCAGACACAGTTCACACAGACACTGTACTCCCTCCAGACACAGTTCACGCAGACACTGTACTCACTCCAGACACAGTTCACAGACACTGTACTCTCTGCAGACACAGTTCATGCAGACACTGTACTCCCTCCAGACACAGTTCACACAGACACTGTACTCTCTCCAGACACAGTTCACACAGACACTGTACTCTCTCCAGACACAGTTCACGCAGACACTGTACTCCCTCCAGACACAGTTCACACAGACACTGTACTCTCTCCAGACACAGTTCACACAGACACTGTACTCTCTCCAGACACAGTTCACGCAGACACTGTACTCTCTCCAGACACAGTTCACACAGACACTGTACTCTCTCCAGACACAGTTCACACAGACACTGTACTCTCTCCAGACACAGTTCACACAGACACTGTACTCTCTCCAGACACAGTTCACACAGACACTGTACTCTCTCCAGACACAGTTCACACAGACACTGTACTCTCTCCAGACACAGTTCACGCAGACACTGTACTCCCTCCAGACACAGTTCACACAGACACTGTACTCCCTCCAGACACAGTTCACATAGACACTGTACTCCCTCCAGACACAGTTCACACAGACACTGTACTCCCTCCAGACACAGTTCACACAGACACTGTACTCTCTCCAGACACAGTTCACACAGACACTGTACTCTCTCCAGACACAGTTCACGCAGACACTGTACTCCCTCCAGACACAGTTCACACAGACACTGTACTCTCTCCAGACACAGTTCACACAGACACTGTACTCCCTCCAGACACAGTTCACGCAGACACTGTACTCCCTCCAGACACAGTTCACACAGACACTGTACTCCCTCCAGACACAGTTCACACAGACACTGTACTCTCTCCAGACACAGTTCACACAGACACTGTACTCTCTCCAGACACAGTTCACACAGACACTGTACTCCCTCCAGACACAGTTCACACAGACACTGTACTCTCTCCAGACACAGTTCACACAGACACTGTACTCTCTCCAGACACAGTTCACACAGACACTGTACTCCCTCCAGACACAGTTCACACAGACACTGTACTCCCTCCAGACACAGTTCACACAGACACTGTACTCTCTCCAGGCACAGTTCACACAGATACTGTACTCCCTCGAGACACAGTTCACGCAGATACTGTACTCCCTCGAGACACAGTTCACGCAGACACTGTACTCTCTCCAGACACAGTTCACACAGACACTGTACTCTCTCCAGACACAGTTCACGCAGACACTGTACTCTCTCCAGACACAGTTCACGCAGACACTGTACTCCCTGCAGACACAGTTCACACAGACACTGTACTCCCTCGAGACACAGTTCACGCAGACACTGTACTCCCTCCAGACACAGTTCACACAGACACTGTACTCTCTCCAGACACAGTTCACACAGACACTGTACTCTCTCCAGACACAGTTCACACAGACACTGTACTCCCTCGAGACACAGTTCACGCAGACACTGTACTCCCTCCAGACACAGTTCACACAGACACTGTACTCTCTCCAGACACAGTTCACACAGACACTGTACTCCCTCCAGACACAGTTCACACAGACACTGTACTCCCTCCAGACACAGTTCACACAGACACTGTACTCTCTCCAGACACAGTTCACGCAGACACTGTACTCCCTCCAGACACAGTTCACACAGACACTGTACTCTCTGCAGACACAGTTCACGCAGACACTGCTCTTTCTACAGACACAGTTCACACAGACACTGTACTCTCTCCAGGCACAGTTCACACAGACACTGTACTCCCTCCAGACACAGTTCACACAGACACTGTACTCTCTCCAGACACAGTTCACGCAGACACTGTACTCTCTCCAGACACAGTTCACACAGACACTGTACTCCCTCCAGACACAGTTCACACAGACACTGTGCTCCCTCCAGACACAGTTCACAGACACTGTACTCCCTCCAGACACAGTTCACTCAGACACTGTACTCCCTCCAGACACAGTTCACACAGACACTGTACTCCCTCCAGACACAGTTCACACAGACACTGTACTCCCTCCCGACACAGTTCACGCAGACACTGTACTCCCTCCAGACACAGTTCACGCAGACACTGTACTCCCTCCAGACACAGTTCACAGACACTGTACTCCCTCCAGACACAGTTCACACAGACACTGTACTCCCTCCAGACACAGTTCACGCAGACACTGTACTCCCTCCAAACACAGTTCACACAGACACTGTACTCCCTCCAGACACAGTTCACGCAGACACTGTACTCCCTCCAGACACAGTTCACGCAGACACTGTACTCCCTCCAGACACAGTTCACGGACACTGTACTCCCTCCAGACAAAGTTCACACAGACACTGTACTCCCTCCAGACACAGTTCACGCAGACACTGTACTCCCTCCAGACACAGTTCACACAGACACTGTACTCTCTCCAGACACAGTTCACGCAGACACTGTACTCCCTCCAGACACAGTTCACACAGACACTGTACTCTCTCCAGACACAGTTCACACAGACACTGTACTCCCTCCAGACACAGTTCACAGACACTGTACTCCCTCCAGACACAGTTCACACAGACACTGTACTCTCTCCAGACACAGTTCACACAGACACTGTACTCCCTCCAGACACAGTTCACACAGACACTGTACTCTCTCCAGAAACAGTTCACACAGACACTGTACTCTCTCCAGACACAGTTCACACAGACACTGTACTCTCTCCAGACACAGTTCACACAGACACTGTACTCTCTCCAGACACAGTTCACACAGACACTGTACTCTCTCCAGACACAGTTCACACAGACACTGTACTCCCTCCAGACACAGTTCACACAGACACTGTACTCCCTCCAGACACAGTTCACACAGACACTGTACTCCCTCCAGACACAGTTCACACAGACACTGTACTCTCTCCAGGCACAGTTCACACAGACACTGTACTCTCTCCAGACACAGTTCACAGACACTGTACTCCCTCCAGACACAGTTCACACAGACACTGTACTCTCTCCAGACACAGTTCACACAGACACTGTACTCCCTCCAGACACAGTTCACGCAGACACTGTACTCCCTCCAGACACAGTTCACACAGACACTGTACTCTCTCCAGACACAGTTCACACAGACACTGTACTCTCTCCAGACACAGTTCACACAGACACTGTACTCCCTCCAGACACAGTTCACGCAGACACTGTACTCCCTCCAGACACAGTTCACACAGACACTGTACTCCCTCCAGACACAGTTCACACAGACACTGTACTCCCTCCAGACACAGTTCACACAGACACTGTACTCTCTCCAGGCACAGTTCACACAGACACTGTACTCTCTCCAGACACAGTTCACAGACACTGTACTCCCTCCAGACACAGTTCACACAGACACTGTACTCTCTCCAGACACAGTTCACACAGACACTGTACTCCCTCCAGACACAGTTCACGCAGACACTGTACTCCCTCCAGACACAGTTCACACAGACACTGTACTCTCTCCAGACGCAGTTCACAGACACTGTACTCCCTCCAGACACAGTTCACACAGACACTGTACTCTCTCCAGACACAGTTCACACAGACACTGTACTCTCTCCAGACACAGTTCACACAGACACTGTACTCCCTCCAGACACAGTTCACACAGACACTGTACTCCCTCCAGACACAGTTCACTCAGACCCTGTACTCCCTCCAGACACAGTTCACGCAGACACTGTACTCCCTCCAGACACAGTTCACACAGACACTGTACTCCCTCCAGACACAGTTCACGCAGACACTGTACTCTCTCCAGACACAGTTCACGCAGACACTGTACTCACTCCAGACACAGTTCACAGACACTGTACTCTCTCCAGACACAGTTCACGCAGACACTGTACTCCCTCCAGACACAGTTCACACAGACACTGTACTCTCTCCAGACACAGTTCACACAGACACTGTACTCTCTCCAGACACAGTTCACACAGACACTGTACTCTCTCCAGACACAGTTCACACAGACACTGTACTCTCTCCAGACACAGTTCACACAGACACTGTACTCTCTCCAGACACAGTTCACACAGACACTGTACTCTCTCCAGACACAGTTCACACAGACACTGTACTCTCTCCAGACACAGTTCACACAGACACTGTACTCTCTCCAGACACAGTTCACACAGACACTGTACTCTCTCCAGACACAGTTCACGCAGACACTGTACTCCCTCCAGACACAGTTCACGCAGACACTGTACTCCCTCCAGATACAGTTCACATAGACACTGTACTCCCTCCAGACACAGTTCACACAGACACTGTACTCCCTCCAGACACAGTTCACACAGACACTGTACTCTCTCCAGACACAGTTCACACAGACACTGTACTCTCTCCAGACAGAGTTCACGCAGACACTGTACTCCCTCCAGACACAGTTCACGCAGACACTGTACTCTCTCCAGACACAGTTCACACAGACACTGTACTCTCTCCAGACACAGTTCACACAGACACTGTACTCTCTCCAGACACAGTTCACGCAGACACTGTACTCCCTCCAGACACAGTTCACACAGACACTGTACTCTCTCCAGACACAGTTCACACAGACACTGTACTCCCTCCAGACACAGTTCACAGACACTGTACTCCCTCCAGACACAGTTCACACAGACACTGTACTCTCTCCAGACACAGTTCACACAGACACTGTACTCCCTCCAGACACAGTTCACACAGACACTGTACTCTCTCCAGAAACAGTTCACACAGACACTGTACTCCCTCCAGACACAGTTCACACAGACACTGTACTCCCTCCAGACACAGTTCACACAGACACTGTACTCCCTCCAGACACAGTTCACACAGACACTGTACTCTCTCCAGACACAGTTGACACAGACACTGTACTCCCTCCAGACACAGTTCACACAGACACTGTACTCTCTCCAGACACAGTTCACACAGACACTGTACTCCCTCCAGACACAGTTCACACAGACACTGTACTCTCTCCAGACACAGTTCACACAGACACTGTACTCTCTCCAGAGACAGTTCACGCAGACACTGTACTCTCTCTAGACACAGTTCACAGACACTGTACTCCCTCCAGACACAGTTCACACAGACACTGTGCTCCCTCCAGACACAGTTCACAGACACTGTACTCCCTCCAGACACAGTTCACGCAGACACTGTACTCCCTCCAGACACAGTTCACACAGACACTGTACTCTCTCCAGACACAGTTCACGCAGACACTGTACTCCCTCCAGACACAGTTCACACAGACACTGTACTCTCTCCAGACACAGTTCACACAGACACTGTACTCCCTCCAGACACAGTTCACAGACACTGTACTCCCTCCAGACACAGTTCATACAGACACTGTACTCTCTCCAGACACAGTTCACACAGACACTGTACTCCCTCCAGACACAGTTCACACAGACACTGTACTCTCTCCAGAAACAGTTCACACAGACACTGTACTCCCTCCAGACACAGTTCACACAGACACTGTACTCTCTCCAGACACAGTTCACACAGACACTGTATTCTCTCCAGACACAGTTCACGCAGACAGTGTACTCTCTCCAGACACAGTTCAGACAGACACTGCACTCTCTCCAGACACAGTTCACACAGACACTGTACTCCCTCCAGACACAGTTCACGCAGACACTGCACTCTCTCCAGACACAGTTCACACAGACACTGTACTCCCTCCAGACACAGTTCACACAGACACTATACTCTCTCCAGACACAGTTCACACAGACACTGTACTCTCTCCAGACAGTTCACACAGACACTGTACTCCCTCCAGACACAGTTCACGCAGACACTGTACTCCCTCCAGACACAGTTCACAGACACTGTACTCTCTCCAGACACAGTTCACACAGATACTGTTCTCTCTCCAGACACAGTTCACACAGACACTGTACTCTCTCCAGACACAGTTCACACAGACACTGTACTCTCTCCAGATACAGTTCACACAGACACTGTACTCTCTCCAGACACAGTTCACACAGACACTGTACTCTCTCCAGACACAGTTCACACAGACACTGTACTCTCTCCAGACACAGTTCACGCAGACACTGTACTCCCTCCAGACACAGTTCACGCAGACACTGTACTCTCTCCAGACACAGTTCACGCAGACACTGTACTCTCTCCAGACACAGTTCACACAGACACTGTACTCCCTCCAGACACAGTTCACACAGACACTGTACTCTCTCCAGACACAGTTCACACAGACACTGTACTCTCTCCAGACACAGTTCACGCAGACACTGTACTCCCTCCAGACACAGTTCACACAGACACTGTACTCCCTCCAGACAGTTCACACAGACACTGTACTCCCTCCAGACACAGTTCACGCAGACACTGTACTCCCTCCAGACACAGTTCACGCAGACACTGTACTCTCTCCAGACACAGTTCACGCAGACACTGTACTCTCTCCAGACACAGTTCACACAGACACTGTACTCCCTCCAGACACAGTTCACACAGACACTGTACTCTCTCCAGACACAGTTCACACAGACACTGTACTCTCTCCAGACACAGTTCACGCAGACACTGTACTCCCTCCAGACACAGTTCACACAGACACTGTACTCCCTCCAGACAGTTCACACAGACACTGTACTCTCTCCAGACAGTTCACACAGACAGTGTACTCCCTCCAGACACAGTTCACGCAGACACTGTACTCCCTCCAGACACAGTTCACAGACACTGTACTCTCTCCAGACACAGTTCACACAGACACTGTACTCTCTCCAGACACAGTTCACACAGACACTGTAGTCTCTCCAGACACAGTTCAAACAGACACCGTACTCTCTCCAGACACAGTTCACACAGACACCGTACTCCCTCCAGACACAGTTCACACAGACACTGTACTCCCTCCAGACACAGTTCACACAGACACTGTACTCTCTCCAGACACAGTTCACACAGACACTGTACTCTCTCCAGACACAGTTCACACAGACACTGTACTCTCTCCAGACACAGTTCACACAGACACTGTACTCTCTCCAGACACAGTTCACACAGACACTGTACTCCCTCCAGACACAGTTCACACAGACACTGTACTCCCTCCAGACACAGTTCACGCAGACACTGTACTCCCTCCAGACACAGTTCACGCAGACACTGTACTCCCTCCAGACACAGTTCACACAGACACTGTACTCTCTCCAGACACAGTTCACGCAGACACTGTACTCCCTCCAGACACAGTTCACACAGACACTGTACTCTCTCCAGACACAGTTCACACAGACACTGTACTCTCTCCAGACACAGTTCACACAGACACTGTACTCCCTCCAGACACAGTTCACACAGACACTGTACTCCTCCAGACACAGTTCACACAGACACTGTACTCCCTCCAGACACAGTTCACACAGACACTGTACTCCCTCCAGACACTGTTCACACAGACACTGTACTCTCTCCAGACACAGTTCACGCAGACACTGTACTTCCTCCAGACACAGTTCACACAGACACTGTACTCCCTCCAGACACAGTTCACACAGACACTGTACTCTCTCCAGACACAGTTCACACAGACACTGTACTCCCTCCAGACACAGTTCACACAGAGACTGTACTCCCTCCAGACACAGTTCACACAGACACTGTACTCCCTCCAGACACAGTTCACACAGACACTGTACTCTCTCCAGACACAGTTCACACAGACACTGTACTCTCTCCAGACACAGTTCACACAGACACTGTACTCCCTCCAGACACAGTTCACGCAGACACTGTACTCTCTCCAGACACAGTTCACGCAGACACTGTACTTTCTCCAGACACAGTTCACACAGACACTGTACTCCCTCCAGACACAGTTCACGCAGACACTGTACTCTCTCCAGACACAGTTCAGACAGACACTGTACTCTCTCCAGATACAGTTCACACAGACACTGTACTCCCTCCAGACACAGTTCACGCAGACACTGTACTCCCTCCAGACACAGTTCACGCAGACACTGTACTCTCTCCAGACACAGTTCACGCAGACACTGTACTCTCTCCGGACACAGTTCACACAGACACTGTACTCCCTCCAGACACAGTTCACACAGACACTGTACTCTCTCCAGACACAGTTCACACAGACACTGTACTCTCTCCAGACACAGTTCACACAGACACTGTACTCTCTCCAGACACAGTTCACGCAGACACTGTACTCCCTCCAGACACAGTTCACACAGACACTGTACTCCCTCCAGACAGTTCACACAGACACTGTACTCTCTCCAGACAGTTCACACAGACACTGTACTCCCTCCAGACACAGTTCACGCAGACACTGTACTCCCTCCAGACACAGTTCACAGACACTGTACTCTCTCCAGACACAGTTCACACAGACACTGTACTCTCTCCAGACACAGTTCACACAGACACTGTAGTCTCTCCAGACACAGTTCAAACAGACACCGTACTCTCTCCAGACACAGTTCACACAGACACCGTACTCCCTCCAGACACAGTTCACACAGACACTGTACTCCCTCCAGACACAGTTCACACAGACACTGTACTCTCTCCAGACACAGTTCACACAGACACTGTACTCTCTCCAGACACAGTTCACACAGACACTGTACTCTCTCCAGACACAGTTCACACAGACACTGTACTCTCTCCAGACACAGTTCACACAGACACTGTACTCCCTCCAGACACAGTTCACACAGACACTGTACTCCCTCCAGACACAGTTCACGCAGACACTGTACTCCCTCCAGACACAGTTCACGCAGACACTGTACTCCCTCCAGACACAGTTCACACAGACACTGTACTCTCTCCAGACACAGTTCACGCAGACACTGTACTCCCTCCAGACACAGTTCACACAGACACTGTACTCTCTCCAGACACAGTTCACACAGACACTGTACTCTCTCCAGACACAGTTCACACAGACACTGTACTCCCTCCAGACACAGTTCACACAGACACTGTACTCCTCCAGACACAGTTCACACAGACACTGTACTCCCTCCAGACACAGTTCACACAGACACTGTACTCCCTCCAGACACAGTTCACGCAGACACTGTACTCTCTCCAGACACAGTTCACGCAGACACTGTACTTTCTCCAGACACAGTTCACACAGACACTGTACTCCCTCCAGACACAGTTCACGCAGACACTGTACTCTCTCCAGACACAGTTCACGCAGACACTGTACTCTCTCCAGACACAGTTCACGCAGACACTGTACTCTCTCCAGACACAGTTCACACAGACACTGTACTCCCTCCAGACACAGTTCACGCAGACACTGTACTCTCTCCAGACACAGTTCACACAGACACTGTACTCTCTCCAGACACAGTTCACACAGACACTGCACTCTCTCCAGACACAGTTCACACAGACACTGTACTCTCTCCAGACACAGTTCACACAGACACTGTACTCTCTCCAGACACAGTTCACGCAGACACTGTACTCCCTCCAGACACAGTTCACAGACACTGTACTCTCTCCAGACACAGTTCACACAGACACTGTACTCTCTCCAGACACAGTTCACGCAGACACTGTACTCTCTCCAGACACAGTTCACGCAGACACTGTACTCTCTCCAGACACAGTTCACACAGACACTGTACTCTCTCCAGACACAGTTCACGCAGACACTGTACTCTCTCCAGACACAGTTCACACAGACACTGTACTCTCTCCAGACACAGTTCACACAGACACGGTACTCCCTCCAGACACAGTTCACACAGACACTGTACTCTCTCCAGACACAGTTCACACAGACACTGTACTCCCTCCAGACACAGTTCACACAGACACTGTACTCTCTGCAGACACAGTTCACGCAGACACTGTACTCTCTCCAGACACAGTTCACACAGACACTGTACTCCCTCCAGACACAGTTCACACAGACACTGTACTCTCTCCAGACACAGTTCACACAGACACTGTATTCCCTCCAGACACAGTTCACACAGACACTGTACTCCCTCCAGACACAGTTCACGCAGACACTGTACTCTCTCCAGACACAGTTCACACAGACACTGTATTCCCTCCAGACACAGTTCACACAGACACTGTACTCCCTCCAGACACAGTTCACACAGACACTGTACTCTCTCCAGACACAGTTCACACAGACACTGTATTCCCTCCAGACACAGTTCACACAGACACTGTACTCTCTCCAGACACAGTTCACACAGACACTGTACTCCCTCCAGACACAGTTCACACAGACAGTGTACTCCCTCCAGACACAGTTCACACAGACACTGTACTCTCTCCAGACACAGTTCACGCATACACTGTACTCCCTCCAGACACAGTTCACGCAGACACTGTACTCTCTCCAGACACAGTTCACACAGACACTGTACTCCCTCGAGAGACAGTTCACACAGACACTGTACTCTCTCCAGACACAGTTCACACAGACACTGTATTCCCTCCAGACACAGTTCACACAGACACTGTACTCTCTCCAGACACAGTTCACACAGACACTGTACTCCCTCCAGACACAGTTCACACAGACAGTGTACTCCCTCCAGACACAGTTCACACAGACACTGTACTCTCTCCAGACACAGTTCACACAGACACTGTACTCTCTCCAGACACAGTTCACACAGACACTGTACTCTCTCCAGACACAGTTCACACAGACACTGTACTCCCTCCAGACACAGTTCACACAGACACTGTACTCCCTCCAGACACAGTTCACGCAGACACTGTACTCCCTCCAGACACAGTTCACGCAGACACTGTACTCCCTCCAGACACAGTTCACGCAGACACTGTACTCTCTCCAGACACAGTTCACGCAGACACTGTACTCTCTCCAGACACAGTTCACGCAGACACTGTACTCTCTCCAGACACAGTTCACACAGACACTGTACTCCCTCCAGACACAGTTCACGCAGACACTGTACTCTCTCCAGACACAGTTCACACAGACACTGTACTCTCTCCAGACACAGTTCACACAGACACTGCACTCTCTCCAGACACAGTTCACACAGACACTGTACTCTCTCCAGACACAGTTCACACAGACACTGTACTCTCTCCAGACACAGTTCACGCAGACACTGTACTCCCTCCAGACACAGTTCACAGACACTGTACTCTCTCCAGACACAGTTCACACAGACACTGTACTCTCTCCAGACACAGTTCACGCAGACACTGTACTCTCTCCAGACACAGTTCACGCAGACACTGTACTCTCTCCAGACACAGTTCACACAGACACTGTACTCTCTCCAGACACAGTTCACGCAGACACTGTACTCTCTCCAGACACAGTTCACACAGACACTGTACTCTCTCCAGACACAGTTCACACAGACACGGTACTCCCTCCAGACACAGTTCACACAGACACTGTACTCTCTCCAGACACAGTTCACACAGACACTGTACTCCCTCCAGACACAGTTCACACAGACACTGTACTCTCTCCAGACACAGTTCACGCAGACACTGTACTCTCTCCAGACACAGTTCACACAGACACTGTACTCCCTCCAGACACAGTTCACACAGACACTGTACTCTCTCCAGACACAGTTCACACAGACACTGTATTCCCTCCAGACACAGTTCACACAGACACTGTACTCCCTCCAGACACAGTTCACGCAGACACTGTACTCTCTCCAGACACAGTTCACACAGACACTGTATTCCCTCCAGACACAGTTCACACAGACACTGTACTCCCTCCAGACACAGTTCACACAGACACTGTACTCTCTCCAGACACAGTTCACACAGACACTGTATTCCCTCCAGACACAGTTCACACAGACACTGTACTCTCTCCAGACACAGTTCACACAGACACTGTACTCCCTCCAGACACAGTTCACACAGACAGTGTACTCCCTCCAGACACAGTTCACACAGACACTGTACTCTCTCCAGACACAGTTCACGCATACACTGTACTCCCTCCAGACACAGTTCACGCAGACACTGTACTCTCTCCAGACACAGTTCACACAGACACTGTACTCCCTCGAGAGACAGTTCACACAGACACTGTACTCTCTCCAGACACAGTTCACACAGACACTGTACTCCCTCCAGACACAGTTCACACAGACACTGTTCTCTCTCCAGACACAGTTCACACAGACACTGTACTCCCTCCAGACACAGTTCACACAGACACTGTACTCTCTCCAGACACAGTTCACACAGACACTGTACTCCCTCCAGACACAGTTCACGCAGACACTGTACTCCCTCCAGACACAGTTCACACAGACACTGTACTCCCTCCAGACACAGTTCACACAGACACTGTACTCCCTCGAGACACAGTTCACACAGACACTGTACTCCCTCCAGACACAGTTCACGCAGACATTGTACTCCCTCCAGACACAGTTCACACAGACACTGTACTCTCTCCAGACACAGTTCACACAGACACTGTACTCCCTCCAGACACAGTTCACACAGACACTGTACTCCCTCCAGACACAGTTCACACAGACAATGTACTCCCTCGAGACACAGTTCACACAGACACTGTACTCCCTCCAGACACAGTTCACGCAGACACTGTACTCCCTCCAGACACAGTTCACACAGACACTGTACTCTCTCCAGACACAGTTCACACAGACACTGTACTCCCTCCAGACACAGTTCACACAGACACTGTACTCTCTCCAGACACAGTTCACACAGACACTGTACTCTCTCCAGACACAGTTCACACAGACACTGTACTCCCTCGAGACACAGTTCACACAGACACTGTACTCCCTCCAGACACAGTTCACACAGACACTGTACTCTCTCCAGACACAGTTCACCCAGACACTGTACTCTCTCCAGACACAGTTCGCACAGACACTGTACTCCCTCCAGACACAGTTCACACAGACACTGTACTCCCTCCAGACACAGTTCACACAGACACTGTACTCCCTCCAGACACAGTTCACACAGACACTGTACTCTCTCCAGACACAGTTCACCCAGACACTGTACTCTCTCCAGACACAGTTCACACAGACACTGCACTCCCTCCAGACACAGTTCACAGACACTTTACTCCCTCCAGACACAGTTCACAGACACTGTACTCTCTCCAGACACAGTTCACGCAGACACTGTACTCCCTCCAGACACAGTTCACACAGACACTGTACTCTCTCCAGACACAGTTCACACAGACACTGTACTCCCTCCAGACACAGTTCACGCAGACACTGTACTCCCTCCAGACACAGTTCACACAGACACTGTACTCTCTCCAGACACAGTTCAGACAGACACTGTACTCTCTCCAGACACAGTTCACACAGACACTGTACTCTCTCCAGACACAGTTCACACAGACACTGTACTCCCTCCAGACACAGTTCACACAGACACTGTACTCCCTCCAGACACAGTTCACACAGACACTGTACTCTCTCCAGACACAGCTCACACAGACACTGTACTCCCTCCAGACACAGTTCACGCCGACACTGTACTCCCTCCAGACACAGTTCACACAGACACTGCACTCCCTCCAGACACAGTTCACACAGGCACTGTACTCTCTCCAGACACAGTTCACGCAGACACTGTACTCTCTCCAGACACAGTTCACGCAGACACTGTACTCTCTCCAGACACAGTTCACACAGACACTGTACTCCCTCCAGACACAGTTCACGCAGACACTGTACTCTCTCCAGACACAGTACACACAGGCACTGTACTCCCTCGAGACACAGTTCACACAGACACTGTACTCTCTCCAGACACAGTTCACACAGACACTGTACTCTCTCCAGACACAGTTCACACAGACACTGTACTCTCTCCAGACACAGTTCACACACACACTGTACTCCCTCCAGACACAGTTCACACAGACACTGTACTCCCTCCAGACACAGTTCACACAGACACTGTACTCCCTCCAGACACAGTTCACACAGACACTGTACTCCCTCCAGACACAGTTCACACAGACACTGTACTCCCTCCAGACACAGTTCACGCAGACACTGTACTCCCTCCAGACACAGTTCACGCTGTCGGAGCACGGAGCCTGGGAGGTGAGGAGCCCGGTATAAAAACCGGAGAGCAGCGAGGCTTACCAACTGAGCAGCGGGGAGAGAGGTCAAAAGTAATCAGTGTGTGATGTCACCAGGGAGCAGGTAAGTGATTGGTTGGTGAGTATTTCTCTTTTTTAAACTTTAACTCTGTAGTTTATGGTGACTAGGGTCTTTTCTGGTGTGGCAGGGACTGTAGGTAGACTATACAAGCACCTTAGAGATATCTTTAATTGGTGATAGTGAAGTTAATTTAAATTAATTAAAGGGTAAGTCATGCCAGGAGAGCCCAGCCCCATGATGTGCTCCTCTTGCTCTATGTGGGAATTCAGGGGCACTGCCCCTGATGACCACGTGTGCAGGAAATGCATCCATCTGCAGCTACTAGCAGACCGCATTGAGGCGCTGGAGCTGCGGGTGGATGGGTAGTTGAGCATTCACGATGCTGAGAGGGTCATGGATAGCACGTTTAGTGAGTTGGTCACACCGCAGGGAAGGGTTGCTCAGGAAGAAAGGAAATGGGTGACCACCAGGCGGAGCTATAGAAGCAGGCAGGTAGTGCAGGAGACCCCTGTGACCATTCCCCTCTCAAACAGGTATACTGATTTGGATACTGTTGAGAGGGATGACTCACCAGGGGAAGGCAGCAGCAGCCAACTTCCTGGCACTGGGGGTGCTCCTGCTGCCCAGGAAGGGAGGAAAAAGAGTGGGAGAGCAATAGTGGTAGGGGATTCTATAGTAAGGGGAACAGATAGGCATTTCTGTGGCCGTAGACGTGAATCCAGGATCGTTTGTTGCCTCCCTGGTGCCAGGGTCAAGGATGTCACTGAGCGGCTGCAGGGCATTCTGGAGGGGGAGGGTGAACAGGCAGAGGTCGTGGTCCACATTGGTACCAACGACATAGGTAAAAAGAGGGATGAGGTCCTGCAGCAAGAATTTAGGGAGCTAGGTGGAAGATTAAAGAGCAGGACCTCAAAGGTTGTAATCTCTGGATTACTCCCGGTGCCACGTGCTAGTGAGTATAGGAATAGGAAGATAGAACAGATGAATGCGTGGCTAAAGGGATGGTGCAGGGGGGTGGGCTTTAGTTTCCTGGATCACTGGGCCTGCTTCTGGGAAAGGTGGGACTTGTACAAGTCGGACGGTTTATACCTGAACCAGAGGGGGACCAATATCCTTGCGGGGAGGTTTGCTCGCACTGCTGGGGGGGGTTTAAACTAACTTGGCAGGGGGATGGGATACAGAGTGGAGCTATAGTAGGGGGTGATTTACAGCCAAATACAGAGGAAAAAACAAGTCAGCTGGGAAGGCAGAGAAAATATGTGAGGGCAAAAGGAAATATGGCAAGGCTGGAAGGCATTTATTTTAATGCAAGGAGTCTTGCAAATAAGGTGGATGAACTGAAGTTGTTGTTGAACACATGGGAGTACGATATTGTTGCTATCACGGAGACATGTTTGAGGGAGGGTCAGGACTGGCAGCTCAATATTCCGGGGTATAGAATCTTCAGGAGAGACAGAGGGGGGTGTAAAAGGGGAGGGGTGTTGCAATATTAATTAAGGAGTCGATTACTGCTGTAAGCAGGGATGATATATTAGCGGGTTCCTCTAATGAGGCCATATGGGTAGAACTTAAAAACAAAAAGGGGGCAAGCACCTTGCTGGGAGTGTACTATAGGCCCCCAAACAGTCAGGGGGTGATAGAGGAACAGATACGTAGGCAAATCTCAGAGAAGTGCGAAAATAATAGGGTAATAATAGTGGGGGACTTCAACTTCCCCAATATTAATTGGGATAGTCAGAGTGTGAAAGGCTTAGAGGGTGCAGAATTCTTAAAGTGCATCCAGGAGAGCTTTTTGAGCCAACATGTAGAAAGTCCTACAAGAGAGGGGGCGGTACTGGACCTAATTCTGGGGAACGTAGCCGGGCAAGTGGTGGAAGTGTCAGTAGGAGAGCATTTTGGCGACAGTGACCAGAATTCGGTGAGATTTAAGGTGGTCATGGAAAAAGACAATGACGGCCCGGAAATAAGGGTTCTAAATTGGGGGATGGCCGATTTTAATATGATAAGGCAGGATCTGGCCAAAGTGGACTGGGAGCAGCTACTTATAGGAAAATCCACATCAAAACAGTGGGAGACTTTCAGAAGGGAAATAGAGAGAGTACAACGCCAACATAGATCATAGAGTTTTACAGCACAGAAAGAGGCCCTTCGGCCCATCGTGTCTGCGCCGCCCATCCATCCCTGTCCAGTCTAATCCCATTTTCCAGCATTTGGTCCATAGCCTTGTATGCAATGGCATTCCAAGTGCTCATCCAAATGCTTCTTGAATGTTGTGAGGGTTCCTGCCTCTACCACCCTTTTGGGCATTGAGTTCCACATTCCAACCACCCTCTGGGTGAAAAAGTTCCTCCTCAAATCCCCTCTAAATCTCCTGCCCCTTACCCTGAATCTATGCCCCCTTGTTATTGACCCCCCTACTAAGGGGAAAAGTTCCTCTTTGTCTACCCTATCTATGCCCCTCATCATTTTGTATACCTCAATCAGGTCCCCCCTCAGCCTTCTTTGCTCCAAGGAAAACAACCCCAGCCTGTTTAGTCTTTCTTCATAGCTGAGGCGCTCCATCCCAGGTAACATCCTGGTGAATCTTCTCTGCACCCTCTCCAAAGCAATCACATCCTTCCTATAG
Source organism: Somniosus microcephalus (assembly GCF_052327205.1). Taxonomy (NCBI): domain Eukaryota; kingdom Metazoa; phylum Chordata; class Chondrichthyes; order Squaliformes; family Somniosidae; genus Somniosus; species Somniosus microcephalus. The sequence continues at coordinate 3,972,008 of NC_141006.1, read as the reverse complement.
TGAGGCGACCAGAACTGCACACAGTACTCCAGCTGTGGCCTCACCAGCGTTTTGTACAGCTCCATCATAACCTCCCTGCTCTTATATTCTATGCCTCGGCTAATGAAGGCAAGTATCCCATATGCCTTTTTAGCCACCTTATCTACCTGTTCCGCTGCCTTCAGGGATCTATGTACATGTACACCAAGGTCCCTCTGACCCTCTGTACTTCCTAGGGTCCTACCACTCATTGTGTATTCCCTTGCCTTATTTTTCCGTCCAAAATGCATCACCTCGCACTTTTCAGGGTTAAATTCCATTTGCCACTTTTCCGCCCATCTGACCAACCCGTTTATGTCGTCCTGTAGCCTAAGGCTTTCCTCCTCGCAATTGACCACCCCACCAATTTTCGTGTCATCTGTGAACTTGCTGATCATACCTTTTACATTCTCATCCAAATCATTTATGTAGATCACAAACAACAAGGGACCCAGCACCGATCCCTGAGGTACCCCACTGGACACAGGCTTCCAGTCACAAAAGCAACCTTCGACCATCACCCTCTGCCTCCTGCCACTCAGCCAGTTTAGGATCCAACGCGCCAAGGCACCCTGGATCCCATGGGCTCTTACCTTCTTGACCAGTCTCCTATGCGGGACTTTGTCAAAGGCTTTACTGAAGTCCATGTAAACCACATCCACAGCATTTCCCTCATCCACCCCCCTAGTCACCCCCTCGAAAAATTCAATCAGATTTGTCAGACATGATTTACCCTTGACAAAGCCATGCTGACTATCCCCGATTAATCCTTGCCTCTCCAAGTGGAGACTAATTTTGTCCCTCAGAATTTTTTCCAATAATTTCCCTACCACAGATGTTAGGCTCACTGGCCTGTGATTCCCTGGTTTATCCCTGCTACCCTTCTTGTATAATGGTACTACATTAGCTGTTCTCCAGTCCTCTGGTACATCCCCTGTGGCCAGAGAGGTTCTGAAAATTTGTGTCAGAGCCCCTGCAATCTCCTCCTTTGCCTCCCACAGCAGCCTGGGATACATCTCGTCCGGGCCTGGGGATTTATCCACTTTTTGGCCTGCTAAAACCGCTAGCACCTCCTCCCTCTCGATGCTAATATGTTCAAGTATGTCACAGTCCCCTTGCCCGATTTCTATGTCTGCATCGTCTTTCTCCATAGTGAACACAGATGCAAAAAATTAATTTAAAACCCCGCCTACATCATCTGGCTCTACACACAGATTGCCACTTTGGTCCCTAATGGGCCCTACCCTTTCCCTGGTTATCCTCTTGCCCTTAATATACTTATAAAACATCTTAGGATTTTCCTTTATTTTGCTCGCCAGTGTTATTTCATGGCCCCTCCTCGCCCTCCTAATTTCTTTTTTAAGTATGCCCCTGCACTTTTTATACTCCTCTAGGGCTTCTTTCGTCTTTAGTCTTTTGTAACTGCCAAAAGCCCCCCTTTTATTTCTAATGCATTTTTGTATATCCCTTGTCATCCAAGGTTCCCTTTGCTTGTTGGTCCCACCCTTGACCTTTACAGGAACATGTTGGCGCTGTACTCTCTCTATTTCCCTTCTGAAAGTCTCCCACTGTTTTGATGTGGATTTTCCTATAAGTAGCTGCTCCCAGTCCACTTTGGCCAGATCCTGCCTTATCATATTAAAATCGGCCTTCCCCCAATTTAGAACCCTTATTTCTGGGCCGTCTTTGTCTTTTTCCATGACCACCTTAAATCTCACCGAATTATGGTCACTGTCGCCAAAATGCTCTCCTACTGATACTTCCACCACTTGCCCGGCTACATTCCCCAGAATTAGGTCCAGTACCGCCCCCTCTCTTGTAGGACTTTCTACATGTTGGCTCAAAAAGCTCTCCTGGATGCACTTTAAGAATTCTGCACCCTCTAAGCCTTTCACACTCTGACTATCCCAATTTATATTGGGGAAGTTGAAGTCCCCCACTATTATTACCCTATTATTTTTGCACTTCTCTGAGATTTGCCTACATATCTGTTCCTCTATCTCCCCCTGACTGTTTGGGGGCCTATAGCACACTCCCAGCAAAGTGCTTGCCCCCTTTTTGTTTTTAAGTTCTACCCATATGGCCTCATTAGAGGAACCCGCTAATATATCGTCCCTCCTTACAGCAGTAATTGACTCCTTAATTAATATTGCAACACCCCCTCCCCTTTTACACCCCCCTCTGTCTCGCCTGAAGATTCTATACCCCGGAATATTGAGCTGCCAGTCCTGACCCTCCCTCAACCATGTCTCCGTGATAGCAACAATATCGTACTCCCATGTGTTCAACAACAACTTCAGTTCATCCACCTGTTCAACATGTTCCTGTAAAGGTCAAGGGTAGGTCCAACAAGCAAAGGGAACCTTGGATGACAAGGGATATACAAAAATGCATTAGGAAAAAAAGGGGGGCTTTTGGCGGTTACAAAAGACTAAAGACGGAGGAAGCCCTAGAGGAGTATAAAAAGTGCAGGGGCATACTTAAAAAAGAAATTAGGAGGGCGAGGAGGGGCCATGAAGTAACACTGGCGAGCAAAATAAAGGAAAATCCTAAGATGTTTTATAAGTATATTAAGGGCAAGAGGATAACCAGGGAAAGGGTAGGGCCCATTAGGGACCAAAGTGGCAATCTGTGTGTAGAGCCAGATGATGTAGGCGGGGTTTTAAATGAATTTTTTGCATCTGTGTTCACTATGGAGAAAGATGATGTAGACATAGAAATCGGGCAGGGGGACTGTGACATACTTGAACATATTAGCATCGAGAGGGAGGAGGTACTAGCGGTTTTAGCAGGCCAAAAAGTGGATAAATCCCCAGGCCCGGACGAGATGTATCCCAGGCTGTTGTGTGAGGCAAGGGAGGAGATTGCAGCGGCTCTGACACAAATTTTCAGAACCTCTCTGGCCACAGGGGATGTACCAGAGGACTGGAGAACAGCTAACGTAGTACCATTATTCAAGAAGGGTAGCAGGGATAAACCAGGGAATTACAGGCCAGTGAGCCTAACATCTGTGGTAGGGAAATTATTGGAAAAAATTCTGAGGGACAAAATTAGTCTCCACTTGGAGAGGCAAGGATTAATCGGGGATAGTCAGCATGGCTTTGCCAAGGGTAAATCATGTCTGACAAATCTGATTGAATTTTTCGAGGGGGTGACTAGGTGTGTGGATGAGGGAAATGCTGTGGATGTGGTTTACATGGACTTCAGTAAAGCTTTTGACAAAGTCCCGCATAGGAGACTGGTCAAGAAGGTAAGAGCCCATGGGATCCAGGGTGCCTTGGCGCGTTGGATCCTAAACTGGCTGAGTGGCAGGAGGCAGAGGGTGATGGTCGAAGGTTGCTTTTGTGACTGGAAGCCTGTGTCCAGTGGGGTACCTCAGGGATCGGTGCTGGGTCCCTTGCTGTTTGTGATCTACATAAATGATTTGGATGAGAATGTAAAAGGGATGATCAGTAAGTTCGCAGATGACACGAAAATTGGTGGGGTGATAAATTGTGAGGAGGAAAGCCTCAGGCTACAGGAAGATATAAACGAGTTGGTCAGATGGGCGGAAAAGTGGCAAATGGAATTTAACCCTGAAAAGTGCGAGGTGATGCATTTTGGACGGACAAATAAGGCAAGGGAGTACACAATGAGTGGTAGGACCCTAGGAAGTACAGAGGCTCAGAGGGACCTTGGTGTGCATGTACATAGATCTCTGAAGGCAGCGGAACAGGTAGATAAGGTGGTTAAAAAGGCATATGGGATACTTGCCTTCATTAGCCGAGGCATAGAATATAAGAGCAGGGAGGTTATGATGGAGCTGTACAAAACGCTGGTGAGGCCACAGCTGGAGTACTGTGTGCAGTTCTGGTCGCCTCACTATAGGAAGGATGTGATTGCTTTAGAGAGGGTGCAGAGAAGATTCACCAGGATGTTACCTGGGATGGAGCGCCTCAGCTATGAAGAAAGACTAAACAGGCTGGGGTTGTTTTCATTGGAGCAAAGAAGGCTGAGGGGGGACCTGATTGAGGTGTACAAAATGATGAGGGGCATAGATAGGGTAGATAAAGAGGAACTTTTCCCCTTAGTAGGGGGGTCAATAACAAGGGGGCATAGATTCAAGGTAAGGGGCAGGAGATTTAGAGGGGATTTGAGGAGGAACTTTTTCACCCAGAGGGTGGTTGGAATCTGGAACTCTCTGCCTGAAAGGGTGGTAGAGGCAGGAACCCTCATAACATTCAAGAAGCATTTGGATGAGCACTTGAAATGCCATTGCATACAAGGCTATGGACCAAATGCTGGAAAATGGGATCAGACTGGACAGGGATTGATGGACGGCGCAGACACGATGGGCCGAAGGGCCTCTTTCTATGCTGTAAAACTCTATGACTGTACTCCCTCCAGACACAGTTCACGCAGACACTGCGTGAACTGTGTCTGGAGGGGGTACAGACACCTTATTCTCTCCAGACACAGTTCACGCAGACACTGTATTCTCTCCAGACACAGTTCACAGACACTGTTCTCTCTCCAGTGTAAGCTTTGCAAAATTTCTGCATTTCCCCGAAGGCTGTTATTAATAAACGGGACCCTGTGTGGACATTTTAAATCAAAAAGTGTACCCAAGATGGCGTCCGTGCCTCGTGGCACAAAGCCTGTGGGATTTTAAAATGGACTCTGCAACGCAGACAGCTTGTGGATCGAAACCAAAGTTGCAGTTTTCTGTGAAGAGAGACTTTGTATTTTGAAACCAGACAGGACTCTGAATTATGTATTAGACCAAATTGGAGACAAATCTAAATTCAGTTTAGGCTTATAGTTAAGGCCATCAAGCAATCTACATATATAATCGGAAACAGATTAAGAGAGCCATCGATGCTGGACAGACCCATCAAGGAACATTCATGACAATACAAGTCAATTATCGGGCAATACAAGTCAATTATTAGATGCGATTACCGGCCATCTAAAAACAGTTAGTATGGTTTGCTACCATTATTTAAAATAGCCCGCCAAGATTAAGACAAAGAACTAACCTGATTTGGCGCGCAGATAACGGTTTTCTTCAAGAATATAATTGAAGGCCCCCGGGTAGCAATCGCTCTCTTGTCTTCTCTCTCTGCTCTTCAGCCCCTCGCCCTTGCTTACCCCCTGGTCTTTGCCCGTGCCTTTTTGCCACTCCATCTGGAAATTGCCCCGGCACTGCATCGGGCGGACACGGACAAGTCAGGCCAGGCGAGGCGGGACGCGACGAGGGGAGGAGGGAAGACCACCTGAGGAAGACCAACTGAGAAGATGAAGTGAGGAGACGAACTGAGAGGAGGCTTCGTATCATCGGGCCTTCAGCCCCAGCTAACCTGCGACTATCTTCATGCAAACTCAAACTGTCGGCTGACAACGAAGAATCATCTCTGCAAGGTAAAGTACCCCAACAGGGACTTTAGCTTTGGGGTACTCGAACCTGGACAATGCCCTTGCAGCGCCCGGAGACCGCGTGACGACGGCTGGCTCCAGAGAGCACCAAGAGCGAACCCCGAACCCCACCGCTGTTTTGAGTCCAACAAACCCTTTTGATTGGTGAGCATAAATTCTGGCCCCTCATAGCTTAATCTAGTTAGGTATAGGGGGTGGGATAAGGATAAGGGGATTGTTAAGATAGTTGTTGTTTCCCTCGATGTGCCATATGTTCCCCATTCCCTGTATAAGCAGAGTTATTTGTATTTGCCTGTAATGCTATATACTGATAATTTCTCTTAAGACTGTATTAATTTTTCCTGTTTAATAAAATCCTGAGTTCTACTTACAATCCAAACCACCTGTCTACTCGAGTCTTTTCTGTATCGCTACCTGTACCTAAGTCCGGTGTCAAGAATCTCGGGGGCGTGGAAGCGATTCGAACCGCTCACGGGCAGTCAAAGGCCTAACCGACTGACCACCACATGCCATCCCCTACAGAAATGGCGACCGCGGCAGGACACCGGCAACAGGGTTGTGATACAGTAGACAATGGTTCTGATGAACCGTGATGGAGGAAAGGATTTCTGATTATGTGTTTAGCAAGGTGAATATCACTAAGAAGTGGATCGCCACTCTGTTAAGGGCTGGGCATCCGATAGATGCAGCAGCTAAGTGGACAGAGGGAAGGAAACACAAGAAGTCCTTAGAGAAGGCAGTTTGGCTGATGTGCTTTAAAAAGCAGGTCCAGCTCTTGGACAGGCTTGTTGCAGCACAGGTAGTCGAATTAAGGGAGTCAGCCCTGGAGATCCAGGATAAGGCTCTCGCAGGGGAGAAGTTATTAGTAGCTTTGCAGGCTTTGAACCAGGAAAGAGTGCATTTAGTGGGAGAACACAAGGCCCAGTTGGAATACCTATGCTGCCAAGTCACCGAGGCCAAGGGAAATGAGTTCAGGTTGCAGGAGAAGAACACCCGCTTGGCAAGGCAGATCAGGGAACAGGAATAGAATGTACAGGAGGTAAAAGCCGCTTATAAGCTAGCAAGTGAACAGGGGTTTGAGGAGGCAGACCACGACCTCTGTAGAGAGAAGATAGAAAATCTGAGCCGGGCCCTCCGGAAGGCAAAAGGCATGGTATGCCTCATAAGCCCAAAGGCAGGCCAGGCAGATTTTATGGGGAACGAGGGGAGGACAGTTCCTACGTCACCGGTGGTGCCAAGGGACGACCCGGTTGAGAGAGAGGAGACCTCGCGGCCACCACCCGTAGCGCCAAGTTGCAGCAAGGGGGGGTGGAACCAGGGGTGGAACCTGATGTGGAGCCAGAGGTGGAGGCGGAGGTAGAGCAAACCCCGCCCGAGAGGCCGGAGCCGGGACCGATGTGCCCAGCGCGGCATTGCAGGTTCGGCCCACCCGCTAATGGCGACATTGAGGGACCCCTCCAAAACCAGTTCGTATTACCCTTTAACACCCAACAGCTCAGGGTTATGGTCAACCATATCCTGAAGCTTTCCGCAAAGGGAGACCCCTCGATCCACTTCAGGGAAATAGAGCAGACAGCCAGCGTCAGCGACTGCGATGGCGCTGAGAAGGCCAAAATGCTGCTATTCTCCTTGGAGAGTAATCTCCTCCAATCCCTCTCTGATGAGTGCAAAAGGGGGCAGAGCGGGTACGAGGAGCTTAGAGATGCGGTTCTAGAGGCCATGGGGATGGAGGAGGGAAGTCCCTTTTCCCGCGTGGAGAAGACGATCCAGCTTTCTGGGGAAACCCTGCAGGCTTTTGCAGACCAGCTGTGGCCGGTGTACTGGAAGGCTTGCCCGGGGACGCTGGGCTGGGCGTTCCTGAATGGGGATTCCCTGACGCATTGGCTCCGTTGCCTGGTGGCGAACAGCTTGCCACAGATCCGGGCCAAGGCAGACGCCTGGTTCGACCCCAAAGATCCCCAGACCACAGAACTCACAGTAATTAGGCAGCTCGCTCTGGCTTACAAAAACGGTAGGGGAGCCGATGCACACCCACCCAAGGGAAAGGTGCATGAGGTAAAACCCGGACCGGGTAGGAAAGAGTGGCACCAGGAAGGGAGTAACCCCCCAACACAAAAACCAATTGTTACGGGTGTGGGAAGGATGGTCACTGGCGGAAGGAGTGCAAAAACCCTTGGAAGGATAACAAGGGAAAGCATCCCACAGCCCCAGCCCAAAAGGCGGAGGCAGGGACCCCTTCCGCAGAGGTCGAGTCACTTTTGGACACCATGAGGTCCTTACTGACTGGCCAGGGGAGAGTAGCAGCCGCCACCGGTGCTCTCACACCGTCAGCCCCGTCCAACCCACAGCCCTGACTAGAGCCGGCGCAGCCTGTGTATCTGTGTTCTCTCCGGTATGATGAGTGGAAAAGACCTCTTTTGGAGATGGAGGTGGAGAAGGTGACAAGGACTTATCTGTTAGACACGGGGGCATCATGCACCGTGGTCTACTCAGCTAACCCCACCACCTCACCTCTCTCCAGCGGAGTCCCATACAGTGGAGTCCCATACAGTCTATCGGGGTTCATGGGTAGAGAACAGGCCAGCTCGTTTTCCATCCCGCTCGCCATTCGGATAGGACCGCTCCGCTCCAAGTGGACGTGTGTCCTGATGAAATGGGACGTGGAGGGTGGAAGAGGGGTCCTGGGGGCCGACTTTATTGTAGGCCACGGGATCCTGGTGGATTTGAGGAATCACTGCCTTTGGGGGGCAGGTAGAGTAAAGAATGTTGAGATCGTAGTAATCCCGGGAAAGGAAGGGAAGGGGACCCTCTGCACCATGAAGCACAAAGAGGATTATAACCTCGGGCTCATGGTCAGCAACACCCCACCAGAGTTCCAGGCATTTGCGCAGGCCCACCAGGCCACATTTGCCACTCGCAAACACGACTGCGGGAGGGTCACAGGGTTTGAGGTCAGCGTAGACAGGGACCCCATGGCCCGACCACAGAAACAGTATAACTTCCCCAGGGAAGCAGAACCAGACATGGAAGCAGCCATGTCCTCGTTAGTGCAGCAGGGAGTTCCGAGACCGATAGCTACCCACATGAATTCTCCATTATGGCCGGTCAGAAAGCCGGACAATTCCTGGAGGGCCACGGTGGACTACCGGGTGCTCAATAGTAACATCCCAGCCTGTGCACCCACAGTAGCAGCAGTTGCCGACCTCATCGGGAGTATTCCAGCATCCGTGACCACTTTCACGGTGCTGGATATTTCCAATGGGTTTTGGTCCATCCCTGTAAGGCGGGAGGATCAGTACAAGTTTGCCTTTACGTTTAAAGGGCAACAGTACACGTGGAACTGTTTGCCTCAGGGCTTCCACGACAGCCCCAGCATTTTCCATCAGTGCATGGCAGACAGTTTGAAGGATTTTAGCCAGCCCAGACAGTTGGTTCAATATGTGGATGACCTGCTCCTGTTCACTGATTCGAAAGAGGAGCATGGCCCGCTATTGGCCGAACTGCTGGAGCTGTTAGGGCAGAAGGGTTTCAAGGTAAATCCCAAGAAGACGCAGATCGGCCAGCAGGAGGTGAAATTCCTCGGTCTGACCGTACGCGCTGGAGAAAGGGCCATAGATAAGGCTGGGGAAGGAGAGACCCGGGACCCCTATCGGGCAGGTCCGGAAGCCGCAGTCCGGGACAAGGGAGGTACATGGGGGTAGTTTTGGCCCCGGACCCAAAGCAGCTCCGGGCCCAGGATCCCGTCTGTAAGGCCGTCCCAGTGAGGAAAGAGAAAGGGAAGCCCCTAGAAGGTCCGTTCGGGGCAGCGGATGAACCTTCAGCACAGGTTTTAAAACAGGCCGCTGGTTATATCAACCAGTGTAAGCTGTTTACGCCTGAAAGGGGAAAATGGCCAGTTGGAAAAAGGTCTGAGGATAAAGATCCTCAGCCTGCAGCAGGAGCGAGTTCACAGACTGCACAGGCAGGCGCTGTGGCTTGCTTGAAGGGACGGGCCATCCCACCCATCGATTGGGACACTCCCCCACTCTTCTGGGATCCAGACGAGGGGGAAGGAACTGAGGGCAATTAACCCGCCCCTAACCCAGGTGTAGAGAGGGAGGGACCTGAGGTCAAAAACCCCGCCCCGGACTCAGCCATGGGACCTGGGGGCGGAGACTCTCAGCTCGCAGCAGCAGGCTGCGAAAGGTTATCTGCCCCCAGCCCAGGTTCGGGAGGGGTCAAGCCTGGGGGAGCAGCGGTTCGGGTAAAAGGCCCAGCGGCCAAGAAAGCCCCACCCGTCAAAGCCCCTAGAAGGTCCCCACGGATGCCCCAGCTGAGAAAGCCATGGTCACCAGCCCTCCAGTTACCAAGGGCCGCCGCTCGAGTCAGGGAGAGGTCCAAGGACACAGGCCCTCAGCCAGCAGCCACGGGCTGCGAGGGACCAACAGTCAAGGACGGTGCGGTCATGCCGGGGGTAGCAGCGAGCCGCAGTCTGACCAGGGATTAGCCTGGCCGCCCGGAGTCGGGCGGCGGATGTATATAGTCTTAGTTTAAGTTTTAGTTTAAGTAAAGTGTAATTATTTGGCTTAAGTTTGGGTGTTTATAATTTAAGTTAAATAAGCTTGGCCCAGAAATTCGGGTCTCCACGGGTGAGTACGCACGGGGTACTCACCCATGGGCCAAATGGAAGTGCCGGTTTCCAGCATGCACTGCGCATGCGCGGGAAACCGGCACTTCCGATCTTCTGAACGAAGGGGTTCAGAGGTCGAACGCGCGCGCAGGAGAGGCTGCGCGTGCGCATCAAACTTACTTTTTTTTTTGCAGGTTTTCCCAGGAGGGTAAGCCTGCAGGATTTATACATTTAAAAAGCAGGCGTAAGGTCTGCTTTTTACAAGGTAAGTGGTCAATTAATTAAAATTAAAACATTTTTCCACAGGTTTATTATTTTTAAATACTTTAAAGCAAGGTAAGTTTATTTTTAGCCCCGTTAGAATATAAAATTATTTTTTTCAAAAATTTAAATTATTGTTTAAAATAGTTATTTAATGTAATTTATAGTTTATTTAAAAAGTGTGATTAAAAAAAAAAATGTATTTGAAGGTTTACTGCTATTTTGGGGCCCGTAGTATTTATAAGTTTTGACAGGTCTTCCTGTCAATCTTATGAATGGGCTTTTCCCTCCTCCGATTGGCTGCCCATGGCCCACGTGATCCCAGGGGACGCATCGCACTAACTACGCCCTTGGGACACGCAAGCACAATGCGCCGGCAGCTGGGCCAGGCCCCGGAGCGGAATTCCACGGGGCCCTACAGCTCAACTGCCGGCGCGCAAGGTAAGTGCAGGTCGGGGGCTTACACCCGCGGCGCGGGAAGCCCCCGACCCGAATTTCTGGGCCAAGGTGATGGGTAGTTTAAGTTAAGTAAACTGTTAAGAGTGTATCTTTGTGTCGAGGTCGCAGGACCCGACCATGCCTCACCAAGCCAGAGAATCTCTTGGGGACCTGGCTGCATGTTCTTTTACATCTTTTGCAGAAAGATTTTCAGAATGGAATGGATCGTGATCCTATTCGCCCTGATCGGGAGTGTGGAGAGGAGGGGTGACGTCCAGGACTCCCACATCTACGGGTGTTCGGGAGACAGAGCGTCCCTAGCGATCGATGGGAGCAGCGAACGGGATGCGGAGGAGACCGCCGTTTACTTCCACGAGGGAAGGTGGCCAGGATGGCTGGGGTCCAATTCGTCTCAGTACTCCAGCCAAACCGGATTCACGTACGGGGAGGCCTCCCTCCTGTGCCCCCGGGTACGGGTCGTTACCACGAGGGTCAGCGTCACCGTTGGAAAGCGAATATGTTTGACGTGCAAAGGACACATTCCACTGGATAGGTGGTGGTGGCTCAGAAAGTTGAGCAAGGAAGTCAAGTGGGAATGGTTGGGAAGCAACTCCCATCGGACGATTACAGGGACACATGGAGGACTAAGCGTGTGTTGGGACAAGTGGTGGTAACTGGATCAAGGGAATTTATATCTGTATGTGGGGGTCAGAGAAGGTCTGCCCTGCAGGCATATCCATTGTTTTCCACCGGCAGTGGCACGACACCGGGGAGGGGATGAAGTGGGATACCAGCCTGAAGGTGTGTGCGGTCCCTTACACCCCGATCCCAGTCAACGCCACTGAGCTTGTGCCCCGCCCATGGTGCAGGCGGCAAGGTTATCCAGGGAAGGTTGCCCCACCGCCACCAAGGGACCAGGGAATGGGTTGGTATTAGTCCCCACCGATCAGATGCTGTACCAGGGGGTACACTACGCGGTAGCCTCCGTGATTTTAAATCTCACCGAGGTACATTTACCGGAGTGGTGCCCCAAAGAAACAGAGCAGCTATACCAGCCCCTATTATAGGGCATGTTCAAGAAGTTTTACGAGTTCGATTTTTGCCCACGTGGACAAGACCGAACTCTACACCACACACCGGGAGTTTTGGGTAATGCTGGGAGACAAAGAAGGGGAGTATGGAATGATGTTTTTACTGCGTTTAATACTGGGTCCTCTGTCATCAACAGCTTAGATGACATTGAGCTGCAGACCCGGATAAACGGCTTAAAAACACAGTTAAAGAAGATATTACTGGATGAGAACAAGGTAGTGGGCTCGGAGTTGCATGAGGACCAGGCCATGACGGCCCATTTAAAAGAGATCATAGCCGAGTTGGAAAAGCACGCAAAGACGGTAAATGCTCTCATAAGGGAGGACAGAAATGCTTCTGACCAGGCTGCGCAGAATGAGGTGTGCGTGTTATACGGGGCGTGGTTACTGGGTGAGCGTCATATCCCGTTCTTACGAGGGCGTCTTTCAGCGTCTGTAGGTGTCCATCGCATTCCTCCTCGTCTGAGCAGACCCTGTGTATTCACAGGGCTTGTCCATAGGGCAAAGAAGCCATCCCCTATGGACAAGCCCTGCGAATACACAGGATCTGCTCAGAGGAGGAGGAACGCGATGGACACCTACAGACACTGAAAGACGCCCTCGTAAGAACGGGATATGACGCTCGACTCGTCGATCGACAGTTCCGACGGGCCACAGCGAAAAATCGCATAGACCTCCTCAGAAGACAAACACGGGACACAACCAACAGAGTACCCTTCGTCGTCCAGTACTTCCCCGGAGTGGAGAAACTACGCCATGTTCTTCGCAGCCTTCAACATGTCATCGATGACGACGAACACCTCGCTAAGGCCATCCCCACGCCTCCACTACTCACCTTCAAACAGCCGCCTAACCTCAAACAGACCATCGTTCGCAACAAATTACCCAGCTTTCAGGAGAACAGCGACCACGACACCACACAACCCTGCCACAGCAACCTCTGCAAGACATGCCAGATCATCAACACAGATACCATCATCACACGTGAGGACACCACCCACCAGGTACATGGTACATACTCATGTGACTCGACCAACGTTGTCTACCTCATACGTTGAAGGAAAGGATGCCCCGGAGCATGGTACATCGGCGAGACCATGCAGACAATAATAATAATACAATAATACAAATCGCTTTATTGGCATGATAAGGTACATCTTATGTTGCCAAAGCATCAAAATACATTTATGGTTGAACACATAAACGCGGTTCCATTCATACAGTGTATAAACAGGTATATCCCTGAGTTTATAAATATACATTCGCCTTGTTTATATATACTCTTGTCTTAGTTTACTGGTTGTCCCTCTGTTCATGGCAAGCTGTAACATAGTGTGCCGCCAGTGTTACACAGCTTCTCTCCTCCCCCAGTAGGAATGGGAGTTTTTGGTTGTCAGTCAGATTTCTGAATTCAGGGCATATTTGTGAGAATTTTTGGTAGAAATTCTCTCTGATGCACTGATATTTTCCACAGGCTGTGAGGAAGTGCATCTCTGTCTCAACTACTCCCTGACTGCAGTGAGAGCATATCCTGTCTTCTCTTGGCAGCCTGGTCTGCCTGTGTCTGCCTTTTTCGATCGCTAGGCTATGTTCACTAAGTCTGTACCTTGTCAAGGTTCTTCTCAGTTTGTTATCCTTTACCATGGTCAGGTAATCAGCTATGTTGTATTGTCTGTTTAGGGCCAAGTAGCAATTGAGTTTGCTTTGGGTTTTTGTTGTTTCTGCCCAATATGACAGATATTTTTCCTTTTGCTTAGCGACGATTGTGTTGGGTCAAATTCTTTGTGTTACCCTGTCACTGTCCTGGGACTGGTTATTGTTAGTATTGTTATTAGTTACTTTATTGAGTCCCAGGACTAGTTGACTGAGGGTATTCTTCTTTATGGTCAGCTCTTGGCATTTCAGGGCGTCGTAGTGATAGCATTGGGGGTTGCTCATTTGTAGGTGATTCCAAAATTTGGTGGCTCTTTTTTGGATAGTGATTATTAATGGGTATTGGCCTAGTTCCGCCCTGCATGCGTTGTTTACTGTTTTCCTTTGAGTCCGGAGGATACTTTTACAGAATTCCGCATGTAGGATCTCAATTGGGTGTTTGTCCCATTTTGCAAAATCTTGTTGTGTTAGTGGTCCCCAGACCTCACTGCCATAGAGTGCAATTGGTTCAATTACTGATTTGAAAATTTTGAGCCAAATGCTAATTGGGATTTCTATTTGGATTGATTTTTTGATGGCATAGAAAGCCCTTCTTGCTTTCTCTTTCAGTTCATTCACAGCCAGTTTGAAGTTTCCCGTAGAACTGATTTTTAAGCCCAAGTATGTGTAGTGAGTGGTTTGTTCAATTTTGGTTGTTCCTACTGTGAAATTTATTGTGGGTCCATGTTGTTTGGATCTTTGCTGGAACACAAGGACTTTGGTTTTTTGGGGATTTATTGTCAGGGCCCAAGTCTGGCAGTACGACTCCAGCAGGTCCAGGTTCTGCTGTAGACCCTCCTTAGTTGGTGACAGCAGAACCAGGTCGTCGGCATAGAGGAGGAATTTAACCTTGGATTCATATAGGGTGAGGCCGGGTGCTGTAGATTGTTCAAGTAGTTTTGCCAATCCATTAATGTAAATATTAAAGAGTGTCGGTGAGATTGGCGAGCCCTGCGTCACCCCCCGCCCCTGTGGGAAGTATTTTGTTTGTTTGTCTCCAATTTTAACTGCACATTTATTGTTTGTATACATTGATTTAATTACATCATATGTTTTCCCTCCTACCCCGCTTTCGATAAGTTTCAGGAATAAACCGTCATGCCAGATGGAGTCGAAAGCCTTCTGGAAATCTACAAAGCATGCGTAGATTTTGCTTTTGTTATGGTGAACGTGTTTGTCAATTAGGGTCTGTAGGGTGAAGATATGATCGGATGTTCTATAGTTTGGCAGGAATCCAATTTGGCTTTTACTCAAGACATTGTGCTCTTCAAGGAAGTTTATAAGTCTTTTGTTTATGATGCTACAGAATACCTTCCCCAGGTTACTGTTTACACAGATGCCTCGATAGTTGTTTGGGTCGATTTTGTCCCCACTTTTGTATATGGGTGTTATGAGTCCTTTGTTCCAGATGTCAGGGAAATAACCGACACTCAGAACCAAGTTGAAGAGTTTTAGGATAGCCAGTTTCAGTTTGTCGTCTGCGTGTTTAATCATCTCGTTTAGTATGCCGTCTGTCCCGCAAGCTTTTCCTGGTCGCAGGTCCTTGAGTTTTTCAAGAAGTTCTTTTTCTGTTATTATGGCGTCTAGCGGGTTTTGGTTATCTTTTATGGCCATTTCAAGCTTTTCTAGTTTTTTGCGTATTTGGTGTTGCTCTGGTCTTAGTGTGTTTTTCTGGTATAATTTTTCAAAGTGGTTTACCCATGTGTCCCCATTTTGAATGGACAAATCGTCGTGTTGTTTTTTGTGTAGTGTTTTCAAGTTGTCCCAGAAACAATTCGACTCAATGGATTCCTCCATGGAGCTGAGTGTATTCTTAATAAATTGCTCTTTTTTGGTCCTGAGTGTGTTTCTGTATTGTGTTAGCGTCTGACAATAAGTAAGGCGTAATTCCTCATTTTCTGGATGTCTGTGTTTTTGGTTTGATAGTTTTCTAAGTTTTTTCCTCATGTTATGGCAATCATGGTCAAACCATTTTTCATAGTTTTTTGTTTTGGGTTTGTTCTTGCGAGCTTTCAAGTTTGCATTTGTTGCCAAATTATCAAAAATATTGTTTAGTTTACTAACTGCCCGGTTTACGCCTTCTTTATTGTGAGTGTATATGTTATCCAGAAAGGTGTCTAAGAGAGCTTGAGTTGATGCATTGCTAATTGTTTTCTGGTATTTTTCCGTGTCATTTTTGGCCCATCTGTACGATTTTTTGGTGTTGTACAGTTTACTGGGTTGTGTTTCTATGTTGTTTGTTTCTGTCTTTTTGAGAAACATAGTAATTTGGCTGTGATCTGACAGTGTTGTTTGTGGTTTGACTGTGAATGCTCTGAAAGAGGATGGGTCCAAGTCGGTAATCATATAGTCTACTGTGCTGCAGCCAAGAGGTGAGCAGTAGGTCGATCTTCCTAGGAGGTCTCCTATGAACCTACCATTGACAATGTACAGACCCAGGTTTCGACAGAGCTGTAGTAGCTGTTTACCGTTGGTATTTGACTGCTTGTCGCAGTTATGCCTGTATGGAAGGGAAGGGATGTCAAAGTGGTTATTCCCGAATACGTAATTGTTTCCCTGATTATTGGTGAAGTCTGGTTCTTCGCCCGTTCTTGAATTGAGGTCCCCACAGATCAACACGTTCCCCTGGGCCTGGTATTGGATAATTTCCCCCTCCATGTTGGAGAAGGTGTCCTCTTTGTAGTACGGGGAATCGATTGGAGGGATATAAAGTGCGCAAATGTAAACATCTTGGGTGTTTGAGATAATCTCCCTCTCAAGTTTGAGCCACATATGGTTTTCGCCCTTTTTTATAAATTTGATGTAATTCTTAAGTTCTGTTTTAAACCAGATCAGTATGCCTCCGGAGTCTTTGCCTTGGGTTACACTTGGTAATTTATTGGAGGGGACCACTAGCTCAGTGTACTCTTGGGGACAGCCGGTGTGTCCTTTTCCTTTATACCAAGTTTCCTGTAAAATGATAATATCTAGATCTTTAGTTTCCTCTATGAACTCTGGGGTCCTACTCTTCACTTCTCGCACTGAAGAGCGTAGACCTTGGATATTCCAGGTCGAAATATATAAGGATTTCATGTTAAGTTTTATCTTTTTCTATGATAGGTTAAAGAGTGGTACGTGTTTGTCGTGTCTAAGTGTGGGGAAAAAAAGATCACCCCAGTTGTCTACAAAAGTTAATACAATTTGGTTACAGTTCTTTCTATTAATTAGTCCTTGATCCATAAGGCGGAAGTAGATGCTGCTGCACATCTGCTTATTGTCTCTTAATGGATTGTTTCTGTCTGAGGTATTGCGTACGTCCTGTGCATCTCTCCCTCTGTCTGGCTGGTAGCGGTCCTATTCCCCTGTGGGACAGGAGTGGTGCAGGTCTGATAATGTTGTTTTGCATGGGGATCCTCTCCGGTCTCGGTTGGTGTGGTGGTGGTCTTTGTAGTGTTCCTGATATGTACCCCGCTGATCTCTGGTGGTCGGGGGGGGGTCCTCTTGGAGTCTGGGTATGGACCCGGTTAAAAGCGACGTCCTTCAGGGCTTTAGCAAAGATCGATATTTTTTGCCTTTGGATGTGGACGTGGTCGTAAAGACATTCTTCATCGAGGGTGGGGTGTTGGGCCAGGTGTACGTTGTGGTTTGATTCGCATTCTGTTGCTATGCTGGCATTTATCTCATGAATTGTGTTGTTGTTGAAGTCTGTTCTCGGCAATATTGTGGAAACAGTGATTCTAGTGTTTGGAAATGTACTGCTTGCCTTCCTAATCATTGCTCTGAGCGATGTTGCTACCTCTTTCTGTTTGGCCTTTAGGTCATTTGTGCCCGTGTGTATTATTATGTGTTGGGGGGAGCCTAATCTGGCTTTGGTCAGCCATCCCATGGCTCTGTCTGTTGTTGGGCACCAAATCTTTTCTACTTTACTTCTAGGGAAGAGCTTTTTCTCCCATAGAAATTTCCCATTTGAGTCTATGAGTATTACGACGTCAGCCTTGTTTGTGTTTACTGTCTGGTGGCTTTCGCCTGGACTCATAGTGTGTGTGCTGGGCTGGGGTGTCTGGTGTGTGCGTACCTCTTGTGAGCGGCTCGCTTGTGGTTCCATGGTGGTGGGGGAAGATTGCGAGTCAGTATGCTGGTCGGTCTGTGTGGCACCCCTTGTATTGTGTGTCTGTTGCTTTTGTTCCGTGTGGGAGTGCAGCCGTTCCGTCCGGCTCTGTCTTGTCTTATCTCTAGTCTCTGGTTGCTGGTCTAATGGTGTTTTCTCTCCTCTATGGCTCTCTTCTTTTTCCTGCAGCTCTTTCACCTGATTCTTAAGTAGATTCACCTGGTTATCAAGTCTATTCAGCTCTCTCTTGTGTCTCTCCCTCTCCTGCTTTTGTTTGTCATTCAATTTGAGGACCTCCTCTCTAAGTTTAACCATCTCTATCTCTAATTGATTAAATTTATCTTTTGGTTGTATCTGGCTGTGTGATCCCGGGGTATGTGTCTGGTCGGCCCTGGAAGGCTCACTCACTTCCTGGCTAGGCTGGTCGGCCCTGGAAGGCTCACTCACTTCCTGGCTATGCTGCTCTTCTCTTGGTGGGCTGGGAATGGTAGGGGAACTATGTGTGGCTTCCTCCGTGGTAGTTATGCTGGGGTTTGTCAGTTGTATCGTGTGGCTGTGGTTCCCCGGGGTTAGTGTCTGGTTTGAACTGTGTGGCTCGTTCATCCCTTGACCATGCAGATTTTCTCCTGGTAAGTTGTCAATGTTGGGGGGAGTGCGGGCCACTCTGGGGCTGTTCATTCCCCTCGTAGTTGATCTTTTCAGTGTCCTGAAGGCCGTTGCAAATTTGCCGAGGCTGCCTTGCACTAATATTGTTCCGGTATTGTACGCGTTGACAGTCGTGATTGAACTGTCTCCTGGTGTGTTAATTTTCATTATGGACCCATTTGCGGTATTTTTTAGCTTAACACTGGTATAGTGTGATTTTATTGCTCTGATCCAAGCCGCTGGCTGATCTGAGTAGAATATGAGGTTACTTTTTGTCCCATTGTTGTAACAGTCAGTAAAGAGAGTTTCTGGTTTTTCTCTCATCTGAGCATGCTTGATCGTTTTTATAGCTTTTTTTGTGGTGTTGGGGGGAATCTGGAAGCGGGGCTGTTGTGGATCTTCTGATTCGCTCATTTTTGGTAAAGTATTGTTGATCTTAGAATAAGCTTTTCTGGGGCCCCGGGTTTGGTGTTACCCTGTCCCTGTTCGCGAACTTTCCCGGTCCCCCTCTCCGACCCCGTGGTCCCTGGGCCTCGGCTCCTGGGTTCACCCTTCTCAGGTCTGAGTCTGTGAGCCGCTGTTTCCCGGTGCCTTCGGGCTGTTCCCCTCCCCCTCAGAGGTCTCTGGGCCTCTGTTTCGGCCTGGCTCCTCGGGCCTTTCCCTGGGCCTCCCTCCCTGGGCCCTGTACTCACGGTCTTGGTTGCGAGCCTTCTGGTTGCTCTCCTTCTCCTCAGAGGTCTCTGTGCCTGCTGGCCTGGCTCCTCGGGCCTTTCCCGTGCTGGATTGTTGGGCTGCGGCCCGAGTCCCCTTGGCTGTGCCGATTGCTGGATTTCCGGGCTGCGTTCCGAATCTCCTCGGCTGTGCCGATTTCTGGGATGCGGCCCAAGTCCTCTCCGCTGTGCCGATTGCCGGGCTGCGTTCCGGATCTCCTCGGCTGTGCCGATTTCTGGGATGCGGCCCGAGTCCTCTCCGCTGTGCCCGTTGCCGGGCTGCGTTCCGATTTCTGGGATGCGGCCCGAGTCCCCTCGGCTGTGCCGGTTGCTGGACCGCTGGGCTGCGGCCCGAGTCACCTCGCCTCCTCGAACTCGGTCCCGATGCCGCCGACTCAACCAGCGCTGCTGAAGCCCTGTGTGGCTGCCGTTCACTGGTTTGTGTAGTTCTTCTCTTGTTTCTTTTTTTTTTGCTTTGGCTTTTTTTTCCCTCTATTTTCCTCTGGGTTTTTTTTTCTTTGGTAGTCTTTCTGGCGGTCTTTTCCTTCTCTACTTTGTCTAGACTAATCTAAACTTATACTAAACTAAACTAACTTAACTAGAACTAAATTTAATTTTAAAACCTTTTAAAAATTGAAATGAAATGAAACTTTTTTCCCCCATTTTAGACACTAAAAACACTAAAATCTCAGCAGCCCATCTTCAGCGTGTGTATTCACTCCGTCTGCTGCGACAACGGATGAACGGACACCGCGCAACAATCGCCAGGCAGGAGTGTTCCCTCCCAGTCGGGGAACACTTCAGCAGTCAAGGACATTCAACCTCCGATCTTCGGGTAAGCATTCTCCAAGGCGGCCTTCGAGACACACGACAACGCAAAACCGTCGAGCAGAAACTGATAGCCAAGTTCCGCACTCATGAGAACGGCCTCAACCGAGATCTTGGGTTCATGTCACGCTCCATGTAACCCCACCTGACGTAGGGTCATCCAGACTCGAGTCGTCTTTGGCTTGTTCACTCCACACAGATGCGGCCGGACCTGCTGTGATTTTCAGCAGCAAAATAATGTTTTTTGTCTTTTTTTGCTTTTCATACAGACCCCAGCATCTGCAACATTTGACCCCTTGTGACCCCACCTCATTGTTCTTTGATGTAATGTTTTCCTGACTGACCTGTTTGGACACCATTTACACCTTTGATTGCTGCGATTATCTCTCTGCCGAGGTGTGATAAATGGCAGTTAGAAAGATTACCTGTAAACATCTGACATTATTCTCTGACTATATAAGCTGTGTTTTTATGCATCTCTCCACTTCACCTGACGAAGGAGCAGTGCTCCGAAAGCTTGTGATTTCAAATAAAGCTGTTGGACTATAACCTGGTGTTGTGTGATTTCTTACATTTGTCCACCCCAGTCCAACACCGGCATCTCCACACCATCTCCAGACACAGTTCACAGTCACTGTACTCTCTCCAGACACAGTTCACACAGACACTGTACTCACAGGCACAGTTCACACAGACACTGTACTCCCTCCTGTCATGTTTCACACAGACTCTGTACTCCGTCTAGACTCATATCAGTGTGTACCTGTAGAAAAATCCACATCAGAGTAGTGGGAGTCTTTCAGAAAGGAAATAGAGAGAGTACAAGGCCAACATGTTCCCGTAAAGGTCAAGGGTGGGACCAACAAGCCCAGGGAACCCTGGTTGTCAAGGGATATACAAGAATGGATTAGGAATAAAAGGGAGGCTTTTGGCAGATACAAAGGACTAAAAACAGTGGAAGCCCTAGAGGAGTATAGAAAGTGCAGGGGGGTACTTAAAAAAATTAGGAGAGTGAAGAGGGGGCATGAAATAACACTGGCGGGCAAAATAAAGGAAAATCCCAAGGTGTTTTATAAGTATATTAAGGGCAAGAGGATAACCAGGGAAAGAGTGGGGCCCATTAGGGACCAAAGTGGCAATCTGTGTGTAGAGCCGGAAGATGTAGGTGAGCTTTAAATGAATATTTTGCATCTGTGTTCACTATGGAGAAGGACGATGTAGGCTAGAAATCAGGCAGGGGGATTGTGATATACTTGAACAAATTAGTATCGAGAGGGAGGAGGTACTGGCGGTTTTAGTGGGCTTAAAACTGGATAAATCCCTAGGCCCAGACGAGATTTATCCCAGGCTGCTGTGTGAGGCAAAGGAGGAGATTGCAGGGGCACTGACACAAATTTTCAGAATCTCTCTGGCCACAGGGGAGGTGCCAGAGGACTGGAGAACAGCTAACGTAGTACCATTATTCAAGAAGGGTAGTAGGGATAAACCAGGGAATTACAGGCCAGTGAGCCTATCAGTGGTAGGGAAATTATTGGAAAAAATTCTGAGGGACAGGATTAGTCTCCACTTGGAGAGGCAAGGATTAATCAAGGATAGTCAGCATATCTTTGTCAGGGGGAGATCATGTCTAACCAATTCGAGGGGGTGACTAGGTATGTGGATGAGGGTAGTGCAGTTGATGTAGTCTACATGGGCTTCAATAAGACTTTTGACAAAGTCCCGCATGGAAGACTGGTCAAGAAGTTAAGAGCCCATGGGATCCAGGGCAATTTGGCACATTGGATCCAAAATTGGCTTCGTGGCAGGAGGCAGAGGGTGATGGTCGAAGGTTGTTTTTGTGACTGGATGACTGTGTCCAGTGGTGTACCGCAGGGATCGGTGCTGGGTCCTTTAATGTACACTACAAACAGCAATGATTTAGATATGAATGTAGGAGGTATGATCAGTAAGTTCGCAGATGACACGAAAATTGGTGGAATGGTAAATAGTGAGGAGGGAAGTCTCAGGCTACAGGACGATATAGAGGGGTTGGTTAGATGGGCAGAAGAGTGGCAAATGTAATTTAACCCTGAAAAGTGTGAGTTGATGCATTTTGGGAGGACTAACAAGGCAAGGGAATACACAATGAATGGTAGGATCCTAGGAAGGACAGAGGATCAGAGGGACCTTGGTGTGCATGTACATAGATCCCTGAAGGCAGCAGGACAGGTAGATAAGGTGGTTAAAAAGGCATATGGGATACTTGCCTTCATTAGCCGAGGCATAGAATATAAGCGCAGGGAGGTTATGATGGAGCTGTACAAAATGCTGGTTAGGCCACAGCTGGAATACTGTGTGCAGTTCTGGTCACCACACTATAGGAAGGATGTGACTGCATTGGAGAGGGTGCAGAGGAGATTCACCAGGATGTTACCTGGGCTGGAGTGCTTCAGCTATGAAGAGAGACTGGACAGGCTGGGGTTGTTTTCCTTAGAGTAGAGAGGGCTTAGGTGGGACCTGATTGAGGTGTACAAAATTATGATGGGGCATAGATAGGGTAGATAGAAAGGAACTTTTCCCTAGTAGATGGGTCAATAACTAGGGGCATAATTTCAGGGTAAGGGGCAGGAGGTTTAGAGGGGATTTGAGGAAAAACTTTTTCACCCAGAGGGTGGTGGGAATCTGGAACTCACTGCCTGAAAGGGTGGTAGAGGCAGGAACCCTCACAACATTCAAGAAGCATTTAGATGAGCACTTGAAACACCATAGCATACAAGGCTACGGACCAAGTGCTGGAAAATTGGATTAGAATAGGCACGGCCTGATGGCCGGTGCGGACACGATGGGCCGAAGGGCCCCTTTCTGTGCTGTATAACTCTATGGCCTAGAAATTCAGTATAGCCACTTTTGGGGCGGTAAAGTCGGGCGGCCGCTAAAGTTTGCGCCCGGCGCAAAGTCGCGCCCCCTTCGCCGATATTCAGTCGCATCGCCCCAAGAGGTTGCTGCTGCGCTAAAACAGGCGATGCACGACTATCTTTAGGCGCTATGCCGGCGGTGCTGAGCGATACCCCCGAGGCCGGGCGCAGCGCCGGTGCAGCGAGTTCTTGATTGACGGCAGACACTCTGGCGCTGGTCAGCTCTTAAGGGGGAGGGTGGATTTGTTTGCCTGCCACGCCCTGCACACTGCAGCCCTCAACCTAGGCGTGACCACTTCAGCTTCACCTGCACAACGCCCAGGGCTATGGAGAAGGCCAGGGAGAGAGCGCAGTGCTTCAGCGACGGTGACCTGAGGCTGCTGGTTGGCGGAGTGGAGCGCAGGCGCCATGTTCTGTTCCCAGAAGGTGGCAAGAGGCCGCTGCCCAGCGCCTACCGGAAAGCCTGGTGGGAGGTCTCCAACAGGGTGTCTTCCAACAGCGTGGTTGCCAGGACTCCTGTGCAATGCCGGAAGAAGTTCAACGACCTCACTCGGGTTGTCAGGGTGAGTACCCTTTCCAGTGTCCTCCTCATCCTTGCATGTGCACCTCACTTTATGGGCAAAGGGACCTGAAAGCCCTAATGGCCAGCCCTCATCCAGCAGCTATGGGACTGGCATGAAAATCACTTGCACATTCAGCACTTTACACACTGTACAAGCTCTTCGACCATGGGAGGCAGTGCAGACAAGATCAGGGCTTCACACTGTACTTAGAGGCCATCCTTTCTCTTGCAGGCCAAGGTGGCGCACAACCGGCGCAACCGAACTGAGACCGGGGGAGGCCGTCCTGACCTCAAAGAGCTCTCCGACCTCGACCAGCATGTGGAGCGCATTATGGCAGGCCGGCTGATTGGCCCCGTCGCCAGTGGAGATGCCGACCCTGTTCTGGGCACCAATGGTAAGGGCATCACCTTTTGGACCTCTCTCGTTCCACTTGCGCATGAGATCAGCATCCTTTGCCACTGTCCGACCAATGCGGTGAATGGCAGCACTCATGCCTCCCTCGCTGCCGCCCTGTCCTCACTCTAAAGCTACTCTTGTGCCTTCCTGCTTTCAGATGGTGAATCATCAGGTGAGGAGGCGGGCCCTCAAGCTGCCACTGTCAGCCCTTCGGAAGACAAGGAGGAGGAAGAGGAAGCCGGCCCATCAGTGCCACCCTCAGCCGCGCCAGCCCATGGCGATGTAGGGGACACGTCTTCCCTGGAGGGGAGCCGGGGGGAAGGGTTGGAGGAGAGTGAAGCTCCGGGGCCCAGCGGCCTGCAGCAACGTGGGAGGGGTGGGGTAGCTCGGCGGACATCTCCCCAGAGGGTGAGTGCGGCCTCCAGTCCTGCGACGGTGAGCGCAGAGGAGGTGCGGCTCCTGGAGGAAATGGCTGTCCAGGCTGAGCGCAGGCACAATGAGCTCATGGCTGCAGTGGCAAGGATGCCTGACTCCATTGAGTCTTTGTCAAGGAGTGTGCAGCAATTTGGAGCAGCCCAGGCCAGGAGTCTGCAGGACTTCGCGGCAGCACAGGCGGCTTCGAGCCAAGTGCTCAGTCGTGCCGTCCATTCACTGGCTGTTGTCATGCGGACACAGACCAGGGCCACACGGGCACTAACTGCTGCCACCCTCGCTGGATCAGCCAGGCATCGCCACGGCACCCGCCGCGCAGCAGCAGCCCAGCAGTCTGTCCTTCAGCTGTTTGCTGCGCATGCTGCAGTGCTGGCCCGTGCGAGTGCCACTGTATCAGGCGACCAGTGAGCACCTGCGATCTGCCAGGTTGGCACCATTCGTGCAGCCGACACTGCCACTCCGCCATTGCAGCTGCCACGAGCCGCTGGACAGACTGCTGCCGCCAAGGCCAGAGCTGGTGCAGGCCGACCCCCAAGGGCATCTGCCGTCACGCCATCTGCCCCTCAGCAGCCTTCCCCCAGCCTTGCTGCAGCCACTGGGCTCCCATTGAGGAGGAGCTGCAGGGCGGGCAGGGGCCAGGCAAGGATGCGAAAGGCATCGCCCTTGCAGGGCAAAAAGTAGAAGGTATGCTCAAATGCCTGTTGTGTTTTTGTAAGGCCGAGACTGTTGTCTTTCTTTCTTTTTGTAAGGCCGAGACTGGTTCAGTTGTGTTTTTGTAAGGCCGAGACTGGTGTCTTTCTTTCTTTTTGTAAGGCCGAGACTGGTAGTTTTGTGTTTTTGGAGGGGGCTTCTCCACATGAGGATGTAATGTGGGAAGGGCAGAGGTTTGCAATAAATTATTGTTGTTAAATTGCACTGTGCATGGTTTTTTGGTTAAGTCCTGGTTGCCCTGCTCAGCTGAGGGCTTGTGGAGCGGCTACATTCATCTGCTGACATTGGCACAAGCCATTCCCTGAGAGGGGGCCTAGAACCGACGTTCAATAAGCCGCCGACGGGCGGCCCTTGCACTTTCTGCCTCCCTCCTGTGCTGGTCCTCCTCCTCCTCCTCCTCATCAGGTGGTCCTCCAATCTCTGGTGGCAGTGGCTGAGTCCTGCGGATAGCCAGGTTGTGCAGCATGCAGCAAACGACCACAAAATGGGAGACTCGCTCCGGCGAATATTGTAGGGCTCCACCGGAACGATCCAGACAGCGGAACCGTTGCTTCAGGACGCAGATTGTTTGTTCGATGATGTTCCTGGTCGCTTGATGGCTATCGTTGTATCCCTCTTCAGCAGGGGTGCTGGGTGCACGGAGCGGGATCATCAGCCAGGTACACAAAGGATAGCCTTTGTCCCCGATAAGCCATCCTCGTGGGTGAGGCTGGGCCTGGAACATGTCTGCCACAGAAGTCTGTCGCAGGATGAAGGCATCGTGGCTGCTGCCTGGAAAGCGGGCATTGACAGCTAGGATGAGCTGCCTGTGGTCACACACCAGCTGGATGTTCAGCGAATGGTAGCCCTTCCGGTTGCGGTAATCCTCTGCATTCTCCAGAGGTGCCCGCAAAGCCACATGCGTGCAGTCAATTGCGCCCTGCACCATGGGGAAGCTCGCGAATGCTGCAAAGCCCATTGCACGCTGTTGCTGCTTGGCAAGGGCCATAGAGAAGGAGATGAACTGACGTCTCCTTTTGAAAAGGGCATTGGTGACCTGGCGGATGCAGCAATGCACGGCGAACTGGGAGATGTTGGCAATGTCCCCAGCAGCGGATTGGAAGGAGCCGGTGGCATAGAAGTTAAGAGCCGCCGTCACCTGCACTGCCACCGAAAGAGACGTCCTGCACCTCAGCTGTGGCTGCAGATCACCGCCAAGCAGGTGGCAGATCTCTGTGACCACCTCCCTTCGGAATTGCAGCCTCCGAACACACTGCTCTTCAGACATGTTGAGATAGGAGAACTGCTGGCGGTATACCCTGGGTGGGTAAGGCCTCCTTTGCCGACGCCTGTTGCCCCCTCTCCGTCTAGCCAGGGCTGCCACTCTCTCACGGCGTCTGTGAGCCCTTTGGATGTAATTGAGAAAGCCAGCGTTTACACCCATTGCAACCCCCATAATATGCTGGCAAACAATGAGATGTCAATGAAGGCAAAGACAAGTGGAAAGCTTTGGCCTGAAGCCACAAGTACCGGTCCGAGTGATGAGCCAAAGCAGAAAGCTCTCTACCTTGGTCTCTCTGCAAAGATCCGTCTCTCAAGAAGGAGTGCTGCAAAATGGCAGCCTTTTATAGTGCAGGAGGAGTGCCCTTTAATTTGCGCCCCCCGCGCCCCGCATCAACTGAGCACCGTTCCACTGTAACAGTCGCTAGGGGCGCCAAGCGCACAATGGGGCGAAGCGACTGAATTTCCGGTTTGGGGCACACAAAGGGCGTTGCACGAGGAAATGACGTCAGGATCTGCGCGGCCGCTAAATCTTGAGTGAAGTTGGGGCGAGGCGCAGATCGCGCTGCGCCCGGCCGCTAGCCGCCTAGCGCCCGACATCTACTCCTCCTAAGGCGCTACCGGCTGGCGCAACCAACTGAATTTCTAGGTCTATGAGTTCACACAGACACTGTACTCCCTCCAGATGCAGTTCGCACAGACACTGTAAAATCGCCCCGGTGAAGCTGTATCCTTCCCGCACTAATCTCTGAGGGCACATCTTCCATTCTGGATGCTCAGCAGCAGCGGAGAGATTCAGACAAACTGGGACCGGGAGATGGCCATTCTGACGGGATCTAGCATGGGACGGGTTTCCTTTCAATTTCCTGACACATCACCTTTTCCCTCAACATTGTCTTCTTCATATCTGCACTGAGCCTCTCTCTTCCCCGCTCACCACAGCCCCTTCCCTGCTCACCACAGCCCCTTCCCCGCTCACCACAACCCCTTCCCCACTCAACACAGCCCCTTCCCCGCTTACCACAACCCCTTCCCCACTCAACACAGCCCCTTCCCCGCTTACCACAACCCCTTCCCCGCTCACCACAGCCCCTTCCCCGCTCACCACAACCCCTTCCCCGCTCACAACAGCCCCTTCCCCACTCACCAAAGCCCCTTCCCCACTCACCACAGCCCCTTTCCCACTCAACACAGCCCCTTCCCCGCTCACCACAGCCCCTTCCCCGCTCACCACAGCCCCTTCCCTGCTCACCACAACCCCTTCCCCGCTCACAACCCCTTCCCCGCTCACCACAACCCCTTCCCCGCTCACCACAACCCCTTCCCCACTCACCACAGCCCCTTCCCCACTCACCACAACCTACTCACCACAGCCACTCACCACAACCCACTCACCACAGCCCCTTCCCCACTCACCACAACCCTTCCCCACTCACCACAACCACTTCCCCACTCACCACAGCCCCTTCCCCACTCACCACAACCCTTCCCCACTCACCACAGCCCCTTCCCCACTCACCACAACCCACTCACCACAGTCCCTTCCCCGCTCACCACAACCCACTCACCACAGTCCCTTCCCCGCTCACCACAACCCCTTCCCCACTCACCACAGCCCCTTCCCCACCACAGCCCCTTCCCTGCTCACCACAACCCCTTCCCCACTCACCACAACCCACTCACCACAACCCCTCCCCCGCTCACCACAACCCCTTCCCCGCTCACCACAACCCCTTCCCCGCTCACCACAGCCCTTCCCCGCTCAAGACAGCCCCTTCCCCGCTCACCACAGCCCCTTCCCCGCTCACCACAACCCCTTCCCCGCTCACCACAACCCCTTCCCCACTCACCATTAATCTCTGTCCCATTCACACCACAACGTCTGATGGCCAATCCAATCACATCAGGTTCCCACTGGGATGTTGAGGTTAAAATGACCCCCTCTTCCCCTATTAGATAAACTGCCATTAAGGAGGTGACTTCATTGGAGAGTGAGATCGGGCGGGTGCGGAACCAGCATTGCACCAGATCCTGTCAGTTTCCCGACGGGCGGCATAGATTAAAATTGCCCCCAATGTATCTGAGGTCTGTGTTTTACCCCAGCCAGCCTCAAACAACTTGCAGTCCTTTTCTGGGCTCTCGACCTCGGGCCTGCATCACCCTCCACATTGTGACTGAGGAGGTTCTGTCACATGACATCACAGTGCAAACCATGGCAACACAGAGACAAGTTTGTTTAACCCTTAACAAAGTCTTCAGAGTCTGTGCAGATCAAATTCGGTTGTTAACGCAGCTCAGTTTTTAAACCCATCAGGAACCGTGCTGCTCAAAACCATTTGTTTCCCGAATTCAGTTTGTAAATTGATCCGAATATGTTGTGATCAAAAATAGTTTGTTTCCAGATTCAGTTCTTAAGTAATTCAAATTAAAACTGAAGAGATAATTCTTCATCACAATACCAGGCAACAGTCACCGAGGAGACAAGGAGTGACTTCAGGCTGTGAGTAAACGGAAGAAGGAATCCTTAGTTGAGAATCATCACAAGAATTAAAATGGTTTAACAGTGAGATTTCCCTTTAGATTGAACAGGAATAGTCACAGCAAATAAAACAATGACAGAGAAATGGGACTGAAGAGCCAGGAATGCCTCCCTGTTCCTCGTTTCCATGGGAACGCTAGCAGGCCGAGGTGCAGGCCCAGGTCCGCCCCTTTGGGAAGGCCCAGGTGATCCTGGAGGGGTGTAAATGGGTCACTGGCCCAGTGGTAATCGTCTCCCCTCTTACTGCCTCTCATTGGCAGCCGGGGAGAATCAGCCCCTTAATCTCCATGCGTCAGGAGGCGTCTATATGACATTGTTGAAAGAAACCAGCGAGGTGGTGAACAGGGCAGCGGGTAGAGTAATGGAAGGTTCATATAAAATGAGCCTAATTAATGACTATCCATTGGAATTCAGGCTAGAAGGCAGAACGATAGAAGGAATTGGATTAAAAACTAGGAAACAAAGAACAGTTATGAGAGGTGCTGGAACAGGTGGTACTAAGCTCTGGGGTCGGGCATCCAGCGAGGTTGGGAGGCCGTGTGGGTGGAGAGACAAGTAAGGTTGGTAAGTGCGCGGCTCGATGAGTGGGCGAGATGGCGGGGCACAAATACACACTGCACAGCCAGGCGGGCAAGCTGGCAAGCACTAGGGTTGGGTGAGCAACGAGGCAGGAAGAACCTTCTTCACACAATGGATAGTGGAAATCTGGAACTCTCTCACCCAAAATGCTGTTGAGGCTCGGGTTCAATTGAAAATTTCAAAACTGAGTTTGATAGATATTTGTTGGGCCAGGGTATTCAGGGTTACAGATCCTAAGAGGGCAGGTCAAGTTGAGAAACAGGTCAGACATGATCTAATTGAATAGTGGGAGAGGCTCGAGGGGCTGAATGGCCTGCTCTTCCTCAGTTCCTTCCTAACACGCAATATAAAAATAGTTGACGAAATGATCAGGATCATCCAATTCCATTTTGTAACTGTCCAGTTACTGCAACCACTCGGGGGCCATGACTGGCTCGAAGCCCCATCCAATTGCACGGTCCTAAAGCTGCTGCTGCCGATCCTGCCTGCACTAAACCCTGAGGGCACAACTTCCATTCTGGATGCTCAGCAGCAGCGGAGAGATTCAGACAAACTGGGAGCGGGAGATGGCATGGGATGAGTTTCCTTTCAATTTCCTGACGTATCACCTTTTCCCTCACCATTCCATTCTGCGTCTCTGCACTGAGGCTCTCTCTTCCTCACTCAAACCTCATCCCAGTAGCCGTGTCCGTGCACCCCACTCACCAAATTCTGAAGACCACACCCCAGCACACAACCATGTAGTCCTGACACTTTTCAACACTTCATTGAGATTTCACCGTCCACCCACTCACCACAACCCCTTCCCCGCTCACCATAACCCCTTCCCCGCCCAACACAGCCCCTTCCCCGCTCACCACAGCCCCTTCCCCGCTCACCACAGCCCCTTCCCCGCTCACCACAGCCCCTTCCCCGCTCACCACAGCCCCTTCCCCGCTCACCACAGCCCCTTCCCCGCTCACCACAGCCCCTTCCCCAAGCACCATCAATCTCTTACCCAGGCACCACCACAACCTCTAGATGCCAATCCGATCATATCAGTTTCATGCTGGGAGGATGAGGTTAAAATTACCCCCTCTTCCTGTATACGATCACCTGCCATTAAGGAGGTGCATCCCTTTAAATCTGAGCCACAGCAAACTTTCTCGCATTCTGCATTCCACCAGTTACTGTCACAAACACAAAACGATGTCGGGCTCTTGTGGTAATTATTGAAATGAGTTGAACATGCAGACTGTGGACAATCAGCTTAATGCCCCTTCAGCCAGCTTTGTGCTAACAGCTCACCATTCACTCCTTCACCTCATCACTTTCACAAACTGGGCCACTCCAGAGTCCAGGATACCGGGAAATGAATCAACATTTACATAGAATTACATCGATTTTACCGCACAGAAAAAGGCAATTCATCCCATCAGGTCTATGCCGGTGTTTATGCTCCACACAATGACTTCATTGGAGAGTGAGATCGGGCGGGTGCGGAACCAGCATTGCACCAGATCCTGTCAGTTTCCCGATGGGCGGCATAGATTAAAATTGCCCCCTGTGGCGACACGCCACCACTGGACATAATCCGATCACGGCGGCATGGACAGTTTAAGCAGCCGCCCCCGGCCGGGGGCCCTTTCCTCCAGCAACTTGTTTCCCGCAGGGACAAGCTGCCGGGAGCACTTCCTGTCTGGGGAGTATACAAGTGGATGCGCGGGCTTTTCCAGTTTCTCTTTGCCATGAGGTAGAATAAAAGCAGTTGTGTTTTACTAGCTCTGGTCTCGACTCCCACGTTTGCCGCGGTATCTCAACACTGGTGACCCCGACGCTCAGGACGAATCCTAAGCTAGCATGGCAGATACAAACGCAGCCACGGTTAAACTACCGGACTTTTGGGAGAACTTGGCCGAAGCCTGGTTTGTTCAAGCTGATTCCAGATTCCGGCTGAAACACATTACAGCCGACGCCACAAAGTATGACTACCTCGTCTCCTCTCTCACCTACGCCATAGTCCCCAAGGTTTGGGCAGCGCTGCAGGATCCACCACCGGAAGGCAAGTATGAACATCTGAAGGCTGCGCTCCTTAAAAAATTTCAAACGTCCTCTTACCAGCGCAACTGCCAACTCCTTGACCTCCCCGGCCTTGGTGACGCTTCAGCCTCGGATCTTCTTTCCCACATGCTGTCCCTCTCGGACGACAAAAACACAGGCGCCCTCTTTCGAACGCTTTTCATTCGGCAGCTCCCCGCCAGCATCCGCCCGCTCATTGTGGAGTCTGGCTCCACGGACCTGAATGACATAGCCGAAAAGGCCGACCGGCTGCTCTCTGCACAGTCCGCTCACGACGTCGCACCCGACCTCACGGCAACGACCACGCGGTCTTCCCGGCCCACTAGGCCCGACCGCCCTACCACTCCGGGTCACTGCTACTACCACACCCGGTTTGGCACTAGGGCCCAATGCTGCACGCCACCGTGTACTTTCCAACCCCCCCCGCACCGGCCCCCGCGATGGCCGCGGGGCAAAAGGGGCCTCTACTGTACGTCACCGACGACAGAACCAACCGCCGATTTCTGTGCGACACAGGGGCCCAGCACAGCATCACCCCCGCCCTCGAAATCCAACGCGGCACATGGGGTATCACGCTGGCCGCAGCCAATGGCTCTGACATCCGCACATATGGCACCCGCATGGTCACGCTCCACCTCGCGGGCCGCCGCTACCGCTGGGAGTTCCTCACAGCCAAGGTCCTCTGCCCCCTCATCGGCGCCGACTTCCTACGTGCCCACGGCCTCCTCGTCGACATTCCGAGGCACCGCCTCATCGACATCAACACTATGGCCCCCATCCCCGGCGCATTCACCCCGGCCCGTTCGGCCGGCCTGACAACCTACTGCCTCGCCAGAGCCACGGACGACTACTCGGCACTCCTAGCCGAGTTTCCCGCCCTCACTAACCTGACCTTTTCGGCCAAAGCCGCCAAACACGGTGTGGAGCACTATATCCCCACCACCGGCCCCCCAGTTTCTGCCCACGCCCGCAGACTCAACCCAGCCAAGCTGGAAATCACGCGGGCCGAGTTCACCACCATGGAACAACTCGGCATCATCCGCCGCTCCAGCAGCCCTTGGGCCTCGCCCCTCCACATCGCCCCCAAGCCCGGCGGAGGCTGGCGCCCTTGCGGGGACTACCGCCGCCTCAACGACGCCACCACCCCCGACCGATACCCGGTGCCACACATCCAGGACTTCTCGGCCCGACTGGCCGGACGAACCGTCTTTTCCAAGGTCGACCTGGTGCGCGGTTACCACCAAGTCCCCGTACACCCCGCGGACATCCCCAAAACGGCCGTCATCACCCCATTCGGCCTGTTCGAGTTCCTGAGGATGCCCTTCAGCCTCAAGAATGCAGCCCAGGCTTTCCAGCGCCTTATGGACTAAGTCCTCCGGGACCTGAACTTCCTATTCGTCTATCTAGACAACATTCTCGTGGCCAGCTCCTCCAAACAGGAACACCTCGAACACCTTCGCACCCTGTTCGGGCGCCTAGCCCAACACGGGCTCATCCTCAGCCCGGCGAAGTGCCAATTCGGCCTAACCGAGATCGATTTTCTCGGTCACCACATCACCCCTGCTGGGGCCGTCCACCTGCCCAACAAGGTGCAGGCCGTCCAGAAATTCCCCTGCCCCACAACCATCAAGGGCCTCCAGGAGTTCCTTGGGATGGTGAACTTCTACAACAGGTTCATCCCCAGAGCTGCAGCCCTCATAAAGCCGCTATACGACTCCCTCCGAGGTAAATCCGGCAAGATGGACGTAGCCTGGACCACTGACACATCAGCCGCCTTCGACGCCACCAAAAATGCGCTCGCCGACGCCACCCTGCTCGCGCACCCGAGGGCCGATGCCCGGGTCGCGCTCACCACCGACGCCTCCGACCACGCGGTCGGCGCCGTGTTCGAGCAGTGGGTCAATGGCGCGTGGCAGCCACTTGCCTTCTACAGCCACCAACTGCACCCCCCGGAGGTCATATACTCCACTTTCGACCGCGAGCTTCTCGCGCTCCACCATTTCAGGTTCCTCCTGGAAGGCCGCCCCTTCACCGCGTACGTGGACCACAAGCCGCTCACATACGCGATGGCCAAGCACACCGAACCCTGGTCCGCTAGGCAGCAACGCCAGCTCGCGGCCGTGTCCGAGTTTACTACGGACATCCAGCACGTCTCCGGTAGAAACAACGTTGTCGCCGACTGCCTTTCCCATCCCGCCATCTGCGCGAATCACCTCGCGGTTGACTACGTGCAACTAGCAGCGGCCCAGCTCATGGACCCAGACCTCCTCTCGGCGGCTACCAGCCTGCCAGGGCTACGCCTAGCCAAGGTTGCGCACGGGCCCGAAGCCACGGCAGTCACTTGCGACGTCTCACTCGGCCAACCCAGGCCGGTCGTCCCTGCAACCTGGCACCGCCGCATCATCGACACGCTCCACGGGCTCTCCCACCCGGGTTCCCGCGCATCCGTCAAACTCCTCTCCCAGCGCTTCGTCTGGCGCGGCCTCAGCAGAGATGTTCGGACTTGGGCCACCTCCTGCCTCGCCTGCCAATGGGCTAAGTTACAGCTGCACACAAAAGCACCCCTGGGAGACTTCGAGGTACCCAGCCGCCGCTTCGACCACGTACACGTCGACATCGTCGGTCCTCTGCCGCCATCGCAAGGCCAAACTTATCTCCTCACGATGGTCGACCGCTACACACGCTGGCCTGAGGCAGTGCCGCTGACCTCCACCACCACAGCCGACATCGCCAGGGCGTTCGTTAACACCTGGGTTGCGAGGTTCGGCGTACCGGCCGACATAACCTCCGACAGAGGCGCCCAGTTCACCTCCGAACTCTGGACGGCCACAGCACGCAGCCTCGGGGTGACACTCCGCCGAACCACGGTGTACCACCCGCAGGCCAACGGGCTTTGTGAACGCTTCCACAGGTCGCTGAAGGCCTCACTCCGCGCCGGCCTGCAGGACAGTACCTGGACTGACCGCCTACCGTGGGTGCTACTAGGCCTACGCACCGCGGTCAAGGAAGACCTCCAGTCCTCGGCAGCGGAGTTAGTCTACGGACAACCGCTGCGCGTCCCAGGCGAATTCCTTCCGGAGGCTACCACGCCTTGGTCGGCCGAACAGCAGCGGCTCAACTCTTTCTCTTCCGCTCAGCAGTTCGCCCCACTTCCGGTCAACCGACATGGCGAACTCACACCTCACGTCCCGCCAAATTTACAGCAGGTGCGCTTCGTCTTCGTGCGACACGACGCGCAGCGCGGGCCCCTGCGACCCCCGTATGATGGACCGTACGAGGTACTACAAACCGGGGACAAGGTCTTCAAGCTGCGACTCGGCGACAGGGTCGACACAGTCTCCATCGACCGGCTCAAACCAGCACACAGAGAACCAGGGGAACAGGTCCCCGTGGCCCGGCCTCCAACTAGAGGCCGTCCCGCCAGCAAGCCAGCACAGCCGGCGGCGAACCGCCCGGCCCCACCAACTAGACCGGCGGCCACTCAGAGCCGCTGCGGCAGAACCATCAGACCACCGTCACGACTCGTCCACTCCTCCTAAGCGGATTCTGGGGGGAACTCTGTGGCGACACGCCACCACTGGACATAATCCGCTCACGGCGGCACGGACAGTTTAAGCAGACGCCCCCAGCCGGGGGCCCTTTCCTCCAGCAACTTGTTTCCCGCAGGGACAGGCTGCCGGGAGCACTTCCTGTCTGGGGAGTATATAAGTGGATGCGTGGGCTTTTCCAGTTTCTCGTTGCCATGAGGTAGAATAAAAGCAGTTGTGTTTTACTAGCTCTGGTCCCGACTCCCACGTTTGCCGCGGTATCTCAACACCCCAATGTATCTGAGGTCTGTGTTTTACCCCAGCCAGCCTCAAACAACTTGCAGTCCTTTTCTGGGCTCTCGACCTCGGGCCTGCATCACCCTCCACATTGTGACTGAGGAGGTTCTGTCACATGACATCACAGTGCAAACCATGGCAACACAGAGACAAGTTTGTTTAACCCTTAACAAAGTCTTCAGAGTCTGTGCAGATCAAATTCGGTTGTTAACGCAGCTCAGTTTTTAAACCCATCAGGAACTGTGCTGCTCAAAACCATTTGTTTCCCGAATTCAGTTTGTAAATTGATCCGAATATGTTGTGATCAAAAATAGTTTGTTTCCAGATTCAGTTCTTAAGTAATTCAAATTAAAACTGAAGAGATAATTCTTCATCACAATACCAGGCAACAGTCACCGAGGAGACAAGGAGTGACTTCAGGCTGTGAGTAAACGGAAGAAGGAATCCTTAGTTGAGAATCATCACAAGAATTAAAATGGTTTAACAGTGAGATTTCCCTTTAGATTGAACAGGAATAGTCACAGCAAATAAAACAATGACAGAGAAATGGGACTGAAGAGCCAGGAATGCCTCCCTGTTCCTCGTTTCCATGGGAACGCTAGCAGGCCGAGGTGCAGGCCCAGGTCCGCCCCTTTGGGAAGGCCCAGGTGATCCTGGAGGGGTGTAAATGGGTCACTGGCCCAGTGGTAATCGTCTCCCCTCTTACTGCCTCTCATTGGCAGCCGGGGAGAATCAGCCCCTTAATCTCCATGCGTCAGGAGGCGTCTATACGACATTGTTGAAAGAAACCAGCGAGGAGGTGAACAGGGCAGTGGGTAGAGTAATGGAAGGTTCATATAAAATGAGCCTAATTAATGACTATCCATTGGAATTCAGGCTAGAAGGCAGAACGATAGAAGGAATTGGATTAAAAACTAGGAAACAAAGAACAATTATGAGAGGTGCTGGAACAGGTGGTACTAAGCTCTGGGGTCGGGCATCCAGCGAGGTTGGGAGGCCGTGTGGGTGGAGAGACAGGTAAGGTTGGTAAGTGCGCGGCTTCTGCGGGTCGATGAGTGGGTGAGATGGTGGGGCAGAACGCAACCCTGCACAGCCAGGCGGGCAAGCTGGCAAGCACTAGGGTTGGGTGAGCAACGAGGCAGGAAGCGCTAATGCGGGTGGGGAGGACAGGAAGCACCTGAAGTAAGGGTGTAGAAGGATGCAGGATGGCTGGGCTGGTTGGGCAAGTCATAGAACGATAGAGTCACACAGCATGGAAGGAGGCCATTTGGCCCATCGTGCCTGTGCCGGCTCCTTGAAAGAGTTCTCCAATTAATCCCACTCGCTGCAAATTTTCCCCTTAACGTGAATATCAAAATCCCTTTTGAAATTTACGATTGAATCTGCTTCTACCACCCTTTCAGGCAGCGCATTCCAGATCACAACAACTCGCGGAGTAAAGAATGTTTCCGCGTATCGCCTCTGGTTCTTTCACCAATGACCTTTAGTCTGTGTCGTCTGAATAAAGTTCAAACAGGAATTGGATAAAAACTTGAAGGGGAAAATTTGCAGGGCCGTGGGGAAAGAACAAGGGAGTGGGACTAATTGGATAGCTCGATCAAAGAGGCACAAACCCGATGGGCAAAATGGCCTCCTTCTGTGCTGTATCATTTCAGGATTCTCTGATTCTATCACTCACCCTCTCCAATCACACACCACACCCCTACTCTCAGACACACCTCATTCCCCATCACTGACCATCACTACACACCACACCCCTACTCTCAGACACACCTCATTCCCCATCACTGACCATCTCGACACACCACACCCCTACTCTCAGACACACCTCATTCCCCATCACTGACCATCTCTACACACCACACCCCTACTCTCAGACACACCTCATTCCCCATCACTGACCATCTCTACACACCACACCCCTACTCTCAGACACACCTCATTCCCCATCACTGACCATCTCTACACACACCACACCCCTACTCTCAGACACACCTCATTCCCCATCACTGACCATCTCTACACACCACACCCCCACTCTCAGACACACCTCATTCCCCATCACTGACCATCTCTACACACCACACCCCCACTCTCAGACACACCTCATTCCCCATCACTGACCATCTCTACACACCACACCCCTACTCTCAGACACACCACATTCCCCATCACTGACCCTCTCTACACACCACACCCCTACTCTCAGACACGCCTCATTCCCCATCACTGAACCTCTCTACACACCACACCCCTACTATCAGACACACCTCATTCCCCATCACTGACCCTCTCTACACACCACACCCCTACTCTCAGACACACCTCATTCCCCATCACTGACCCTCTCTACACACCACACCCCTACTCTCAGACACACCTCATTCCCCATCACTGACCCTCTCTACACACCACACCCCTACTCTCAGACACACCTCATTCCCCATCACTGACCATCTCTACACACACCACAACCCTACGCTCAGACACACCACATTCCCCATCACTGACCATCTCTACACACCACACCCCTACTCTCAGACACACCTCATTCCCCATCACTGACCCCTCTACACACCACACCCCTACGCTCAGACACACCACACTCCCCATCACTGAACATCTCTACACACAACACCCCTACTCTCAGACACACCTCATTCCCCATCACTGACCATCTCTACACACCACACCCCTACTCTCAGACACACCTCATTCCCCATCACTGACCATCTCTACACACCACACTCCTACTCTCAGACACACCTCATTCCCCATCACTGACCATCTCTACACACCACACCCCTACTCTCAGACACGCCTCATTCCCCATCACTGACCATCTCTACACACACCACACCCCTACTCTCAGACACACCTCATTCCCCATCACTGACCATCTCTACACACCACACCCCTACTCTCAGACACACCTCATTCCCCATCACTGACCATCTCTACACACCACACCCCTACTCTCAAACACACCTCATTCCCCATCACTGACCATCACTACACACACCACACCCCTACTCTCAGACACACCTCATTCCCCATCACTGACCATCTCTACACACACCACACCCCTACTCTCAGACACACCTCATTCCCCATCACTGACCATCTCTACACACCACACCCCTACTCTCAGACACACCTCATTCCCCATCACTGACCTTCTCTACACACCACACCCCTACTCTCAGACACACCTCATTCCCCATCACTGACCATCTCTACACACACCACACCTCTACTCTCAGACACACCTCATTCCCCATCACTGACCATCTCTACACACCACACCCCTACTCTCAGACACGCCTCATTCCCCATCACTGAACCTCTCTACACACCACACCCCTACTCTCAGACACACCTCATTCCCCATCACTGACCATCTCTACACACCACACCCCTACTCTCAGACACACCTCATTCCCCATCACTGACCATCTCTACACACCACACCCCTACTCTCAGACACACCTCATTCCCCATCACTGACCATCTCTACACACCACACCCCTACTCTCACACACACCTCATTCTCCATCACTGACCCTCTCTACACACACCACACCCCTACTCTCAGACACACCTCATTCCCCATCACTGACCATCACTACACACCACACCCCTGCTCTCAGGCACACCTCATTCTCCATCACTGACCATCTCTACACACCACACCCCTACTCTCAGACACACCTCATTCCCCATCACTGAGCATCTCTACACACCACACCCCTACTCTCAGACACACCTCATTCCCCATCACTGACCATCTCTACACACCTCACCCCTACTCTCAGACACACCTCATTCCCCATCACTGACCATCTCTACACACCACACCCCTACTCTCAGACACACCTCATTCCCCATCACTGACCATCTCTACACACGACACCCCGACTCTCAG
Organism: Somniosus microcephalus; assembly: GCF_052327205.1. Lineage (NCBI taxonomy): Eukaryota > Metazoa > Chordata > Chondrichthyes > Squaliformes > Somniosidae > Somniosus > Somniosus microcephalus. Next base: position 3,933,033 of record NC_141006.1, on the reverse strand, counting down.
ACACACCTCATTCCCCATCACTGACCATCTCTACACACCACACCCCTACTCTCAGACACACCTCATTCCCCATCACTGACCATCTCTACACACCACACCCCTACTCTCAGACACACTTCATTCCCCATCACTGACCATCTCTACACAAACCACACCCCTACTCTCAGACACACCTCATTCCCCATCACTGACCATCTCTACACACACCACACCCCTACTCTCAGACACACCTCATTCCCCATCACTGACCATCTCTACAGACCACACCCCTACTCTCAGACACACCACATTCCCCATCACTGACCATCTCTACACACCACACCCCTACTCTCAGACACACCTCATTCCCCATCACTGACCATCTCTACACACCACACCCCTACTCTCAGACACACCTAATTCCCCATCACTGACCATCTCTACACACCACACCCCTACTCTCAGACACGCCTCATTCCCCATCACTGACCATCTCGACACACCACACCCCTACTCTCAGACACGCCTCATTCCCCATCACTGACCATCTCTACACACCACACCCCTACTCTCAGACACACCTCATTCCCCATCACTGACCATCTCTACACACACCACACCCCTACTCTCAGACACACCACATTCCCCATCACTGACCATCTCTACACACCACACCCCCACTCTCAGACACACCTCATTCCCCATCACTGACCATCTCTACACACCACACCCCTACTCTCAGACACACCTCATTCTCCATCACTGACCATCTCTACACACCACACCCCTACTCTCAGACACACCTCATTCCCCATCACTGACCATCTCTACGCACACCACACCCCTACTCTCAGACACACCTCATTCCCCATCACTGACCATCTCTACACACACCACACCCCTACTCTCAGACACACCTCATTCCCCATCACTGACCCTCTCTACACACCACACCCCTACTCTCAGACACGCCTCATTCCCCATCACTGACCATCTCTACACACCACACCCCAACTCTCAGACACACCTCATTCCCCATCACTGACCATCTCTACACACCACACCCCTACTCTCAGACACACCTCATTCCCCATCACTGACCATCTCCACACACCACACCCCTACTCTCAGACACACCTCATTCCCCATCACTGACCATCTCTACACACACCACACCCCTACTCTCAGACACACCGCATTCGCCATCACTGACCATCTCTACACACCACACCCCTACTCTCAGACACACCTCATTCCCCATCACTGACCATCACTACACACCACACCCCTACTCTCAGACTCACCTCATTCTCCATCACTGACCCTCTCTACACACCACACCCCTACTCTCAGACACACCTCATTCCCCATCACTGACCATCACTACACACCACACCCCTACTCTCAGACACACCTCATTCCCCATCACTGACCATCTCCACACACCACACCCCTACTCTCAGACACACCTCATTCCCCATCACTGACCATCTCTACACACACCACACCCCTACTCTCAGACACACCGCATTCGCCATCACTGACCATCTCTACACACCACACCCCTACTCTCAGACACACCTCATTCCCCATCACTGACCATCTCTGCACACCACACCCCTACTCTCAGACACGCCTCATTCCCCATCACTGACCATCTCTACACACCACACCCCTACTCTCAGACACTCCTCATTCCCCATCACTGACCATCTCTACATACCACACCCCTACTCTCAGACACGCCTCATTCCCCATCACTGACCATCTCTACACACCACACCCCTACTCTCAGACACGCCTCATTCCCCATCACTGACCCTCTCTACACACCACACCCCTACTCTCAGACACACCTCATTCCTCATCACTGACCATCAATACACACCACACCCCTACTCTCAGACACACCTCATTCCCCATCACTGACCATCTCTACACACCACACCCCTACTCTCAGAGACACCTCATTCCCCATCACTGACCATCTCTACACACCACACCCCTACTCTCAGACACACCTCATTCCCCATCACTGACCATCTCTACACACCACACCCCTACTCTCAGACACACCTCATTCCCCATCACTGACCATCTCTACACACCACACCCCTACTCTCAGACACACCTCATTCCCCATCACTGACCATCTCTACACACCACACCCCTACTCTCAGACACACCTCATTCCCCATCACTGACCATCTCTACACACCACACCCCTGCTCTCAGACACACCACACTCCCCATCACTGACCCGCTCTACACACCATACCCCTACTCTCAGACACACCTCATTCCCCATCACTGACCATCTCTACACACCACACCCCTACTCTCAGACACACCTCATTCCCCATCACTGACCATCTCTACACACCACACCCCTACTCTCAGACACACCTCATTCCCCATCACTGACCATCTCTACACACCACAACCCTACTCTCAGACACACCTCATTCCCCATCACTGACCATCTCTACACACCACACCGCTACTCTCAGACACACCTCATTCCCCATCACTGACCATCTCTACACACCACACCCCTACTCTCAGACACGCCTCATTCCCCATCACTGACCATCTCTACACACCACACCCCTACTCTCAGACACACCTCATTCCCCATCACTGACCCTCTCTACACACACCACACCCCTACTCTCAGGCACACCTCATTCCCCATCACTGACCATCTCTACACACCACACCCCTGCTCTCAAACACACCTCATTCCCCATCACTGACCATCTCTACACACCACAACCCTACTCTCAGACACAACCCATTCCCCATCACTGACCATCTCTACACACACCACACCCCTACTCTCAGACACACCTCATTCTCCATCACTGACCCTCTCTACACACCACACCCCTACTCTCAGACACACCTCATTCCCCATCACTGACCATCACTACACACCACACCCCTACTCTCAGACTCACCTCATTCTCCATCACTGACCCTCTCTACACACCACACCCCTACTCTCAGACACACCTCATTCCCCATCACTGACCATCACTACACACCACACCCCTACTCTCAGACACACCTCATTCCCCATCACTGACCATCACTACACACCACACCCCTACTCTCAGACACACCTCATTCTCCATCACTGACCATCTCTACACACCACACCCCTACTCTCAGACACACCTCATTCCCCATCACTGACCATCTCTACACACCACACCCGTACTCTCAGACACACCTCATTCCCCATCACTGACCATCTCTACACACCTCACCCCTACTCTCAGACACACCTCATTCCCCATCACTGACCATCTCTACACACCACACACCTACTCTCAGACACACCTCATTCCCCATCACTGACCATCTCTACACACCACACCCCTACTCTGAGACACACCTCATTCCCCATCACTGACCATCTCTACACACCACACCCCTACTCTCAGACACACCTCATTCCCCATCACTGACCATCTCTACACACCACACCCGTACTCTCAGACACACCGCATTCCCCATCACTGACCATCTCTACACACCACACCCCTACTCTCAGACACGCCTCATTCCCCATCACTGACCATCTCTACACACCACACCCCTACTCTCAGACACGCCTCATTCCCCATCACTGACCATCTCTACACACCACACCCCTACTCTCAGACACACCTCATTCCCCATCACTGACCATCTCCACACACCACACCTCATTCCCCATCACTGACCCTCTCCACACACCACACCTCATTCCCCATCACTGACCATCTCTACACACCACACCCCTACTCTCAGACACACCTCATTCCCCAGCACGGTGGCATAGTGGTTAGCACTGTTTCCTCACAGCGCCAGGGACCCGGGTTCGAATCCGGCCTTGGGCGACTGTCTGTGTGGAGTTTGCACATTCTCCCCGTGTTTGCGTGGGTTTACTCCGGTTGCTCCGGTTTCCTCCCACAGTCCAAAGATGTGCAGGTTAGGTTGATTGGCTATGATAAATTGATCCTTAGTGTTAGGGGGATTAAATACGTGGGGATAGGGTGGGATATGTGTTGGTGTAGGAGTTATGGGGATCGGGTGGGATATGTGTCGGTGCAGGCTCGATGGGCCGAAATGGCCTCTATCTGCACTGTGGGGTTTCTGTGATTCTGTGATCTGTGATTCCCCATCACTGACCATCTCTACACACCACACCCCTACTCTCAGACACACCTCATTCCCCATCACTGACCATCTCTACACACCACACCCCTTCTCTCAGACACACCTCATTCCCCATCACTGACCATCTCTACACACCACACCCCTACTCTCAGAGACACCTCATTCCCCATCACTGACCATCTCTACACACACCACACCCCTACTCTCAGACACACCTCATTCCCCATCACTGACCATCTCTACACACCACACCCCTACTCTCAGACACGCCTCATTCCCCATCACTGACCATCTCTACACACCACACCCCTACTCTCAGACACGCCTCATTCCCCATCACTGACCATCTCTACACACCACACCCCTACTCTCAGACACACCTCATTCCCCATCACTGACCATCTCTACACACACCACACCCCTACTCTCAGACACACCGCATTCCCCATCACTGACCATCTCTACACACCACACCCCTACTCTCAGACACACCTCATTCCCCATCACTGACCATCTCTGCACACCACACCCCTACTCTCAGACACGCCTCATTCCCACATCACTGACCATCTCTACACACCACACCCCTACTCTCAGACACACCTCATTCCCCATCACTGACCATCTCTACACACCACACCCCTACTCTCAGACACACCTCATTCCCCATCACTGACCATCTCTACACACCACACCCCTACTCTCAGACACGCCTCATTCCCCATCACTGACCATCTCCAAACACCACACCCCTACTCTCAGACACACCTCATTCCCCATCACTGACCATCTCTACACACACCACACCCCTACTCTCAGACACACCGCATTCCCCATCACTGACCATCTCTACACACCACACCCCTACTCTCAGACACACCTCATTCCCCATCACTGACCATCTCTACACACCACACCCCTACTCTCAGACACACCTCATTCCCCATCACTGACCCTCTCGACACACCACACCCCTACTCTCAGACACACCTCATTCCCCATCACTGACCATCACTACACACCACACCCCTACTCTCAGACACACCTCATTCCCCATCACTGACCATCTCTACACACCACACACCTACTCTCAGACACACCTCATTCCCCATCACTGACCATCTCTACACACCACACCCCGACTCTCAGACACACCTCATTCCCCATCACTGACCCTCTCTACACACCACACCCCTACTCTCAGACACACCTCATTCCCCATCACTGACCATCTCTACTCACCACACCCCTACTCTCAGACACACCACATTCCCTATTACTGACCATCTCTACACACCACACCCCTACTCTCAGACACACCTCATTCCCCATCACTGACCCTCTCTACACACACCACACCCCTACTCTCAGACACACCTCATTCCCCATCACTGACCATCTCCACACACCACACCCCTACTCTCAAACACACCTCATTCCCCATCACTGACCATCTCTACACACCACACCCCTACTCTCAGACACACCTCATTCCCCATCACTGACGCTCTCTACACACCACACCCCTACTCTCAGACACACCTCATTCCCCATCACTGACCATCTCCACACACCACACCCCTACTCTCAGACACACCTCATTCCCCATCACTGACCCTCTCTACACACCACACCACTACTCTCAGACACACCTCATTTCCCCATCACTGACCATCTCTACACACACCACACCCCTACTCTCAGACACACCTCATTCCTCATCACTGACCCTCTCTACACACCACACCCCTACTCTCAGACACACCTCATTCACCATCACTGACCCTCTCTACACACCACACCCCTACTCTCAGACACACCTCATTCCCCATCACTGACCATCTCTACACACACCACACCCCTACTCTCAGACACAACTCATTCCCCATCACTGAACATCTCTACACACCACACCCCTACTCTCAGACACACCTCATTCCCCATCACTGACCATCTCTACACACCACACCCCTACTCTCAGACACACCTCATTCCCCATCACTGACCCTCTCTACACACCACACCCCTACTCTCAGACACACCTCATTCCCCATCACTGACCATCTCTACACACCACACCCCTACTCTCAGACACACCTCATTCCCCATCACTGACCATCTCTACACACCACACCCCTACTCTCAGACACCCCTCATTCCCCATCACTGACCCTCTCTACACACCACACCCCTAATCTCAGACACACCGCATTCCCCATCACTGACCATCTCTACACACACCACACCCCTACTCTCAGACACACCTCATTCCCCATCACTGACCATCTCTACACACCACACCCCTACTCTCAGACACACCTCATTCCCCATCACTGACCCTCTCTACACACCACACCCCTACTCTCAGACACACATCATTCCCCATCACTGACCATCGCTACACACACCACACCCCTACTCTCAGACACACCTCATTCCCCATCACTGACAATCTCCACACACCACACCCCTACTCTCAGACACACCTCATTCCCCATCACTGACCATCTCTACACACCACACCCCTACTCTCAGACACACCTCATTCCCCATCACTGACCCTCTCTACACACCACACCCCTACTCTCAGACACACCTCATTCCCCATCACTGACCATCTCTACACACACCACACCCCTACTCTCAGACACACCGCATTCCCCATCACTGACCATCTCTACACACCACACCCCTACTCTCAGACACACCTCATTCCCCATCACTGACCATCTCTGCACACCACACCCCTACTCTCAGACACGCCTCATTCCCACATCACTGACCATCTCTACACACCACACCCCTACTCTCAGACACACCTCATTCCCCATCACTGACCATCTCTACACACCACACCCCTACTCTCAGACACACCTCATTCCCCATCACTGACCATCTCTACACACCACACCCCTACTCTCAGACACGCCTCATTCCCCATCACTGACCATCTCCAAACACCACACCCCTACTCTCAGACACACCTCATTCCCCATCACTGACCATCTCTACACACACCACACCCCTACTCTCAGACACACCGCATTCCCCATCACTGACCATCTCTACACACCACACCCCTACTCTCAGACACACCTCATTCCCCATCACTGACCATCTCTACACACCACACCCCTACTCTCAGACACACCTCATTCCCCATCACTGACCCTCTCGACACACCACACCCATACTCTCAGACACACCTCATTCCCCATCACTGACCATCACTACACACCACACCCCTACTCTCAGACACACCTCATTCCCCATCACTGACCATCTCTACACACCACACACCTACTCTCAGACACACCTCATTCCCCATCACTGACCATCTCTACACACCACACCCCGACTCTCAGACACACCTCATTCCCCATCACTGACCCTCTCTACACACCACACCCCTACTCTCAGACACACCTCATTCCCCATCACTGACCATCTCTACTCACCACACCCCTACTCTCAGACACACCACATTCCCTATTACTGACCATCTCTACACACCACACCCCTACTCTCAGACACACCTCATTCCCCATCACTGACCCTCTCTACACACACCACACCCCTACTCTCAGACACACCTCATTCCCCATCACTGACCATCTCCACACACCACACCCCTACTCTCAAACACACCTCATTCCCCATCACTGACCATCTCTACACACCACACCCCTACTCTCAGACACACCTCATTCCCCATCACTGACGCTCTCTACACACCACACCCCTACTCTCAGACACACCTCATTCCCCATCACTGACCATCTCCACACACCACACCCCTACTCTCAGACACACCTCATTCCCCATCACTGACCCTCTCTACACACCACACCACTACTCTCAGACACACCTCATTTCCCCATCACTGACCATCTCTACACACACCACACCCCTACTCTCAGACACACCTCATTCCTCATCACTGACCCTCTCTACACACCACACCCCTACTCTCAGAGACACCTCATTCACCATCACTGACCCTCTCTACACACCACACCCCTACTCTCAGACACACCTCATTCCCCATCACTGACCATCTCTACACACACCACACCCCTACTCTCAGACACACCTCATTCCCCATCACTGAACATCTCTACACACCACACCCCTACTCTCAGACACACCTCATTCCCCATCACTGACCATCTCTACACACCACACCCCTACTCTCAGACACACCTCATTCCCCATCACTGACCCTCTCTACACACCACACCCCTACTCTCAGACACACCTCATTCCCCATCACTGACCATCTCTACACACCACACCCCTACTCTCAGACACACCTCATTCCCCATCACTGACCATCTCTACACACCACACCCCTACTCTCAGACACCCCTCATTCCCCATCACTGACCCTCTCTACACACCACACCCCTAATCTCAGACACACCGCATTCCCCATCACTGACCATCTCTACACACACCACACCCCTACTCTCAGACACACCTCATTCCCCATCACTGACCATCTCTACACACCACACCCCTACTCTCAGACACACCTCATTCCCCATCACTGACCCTCTCTACACACCACACCCCTACTCTCAGACACACCTCATTCCCCATCACTGACCATCGCTACACACACCACACCCCTACTCTCAGACACACCTCATTCCCCATCACTGACAATCTCCACACACCACACCCCTACTCTCAGACACACCTCATTCCCCATCACTGACCATCTCTACACACCACACCCCTACTCTCAGACACACCTCATTCCCCATCACTGACCCTCTCTACACACCACACCCCTACTCTCAGACACACCTCATTCCCCATCACTGACCATCTCTACACACCACACCCCTACTCTCAGACACAACTCATTCCCCATCACTGACCATCGCTACAAACCACACCCCTACTCTCATACACCCCTCATTCCCCATCACTGACCCTCTCTACACACCACACCCCTACTCTCAGACACACTGCATTCCCCATCACTGACCATCTCTACACACACCACACCCCTACTCTCAGACACACCTCATTCCCCATCACTGACCATCTCTACACACCACACCCCTACTCTCATACACACCTCATTCCCCATCACTGACCATCTCTACACACCACACCCTTACTCCCAGACACACCTCATTCCCCATCACTGACCCTCTCGACACACCACACCCCTACTCTCAGACACACCTCATTCCCCATCACTGACCATCTCTACACACCACACCGCTACTCTCAGACACACCTCATTCCCCATCACTGACCCTCTCTACACACCACACCCCTACTCTCAGACACACCTCATTCCCCATCACTGACCCTCTCTACACACACCACACCCCAACTCTCAGACACACCTCATTCCCCATCACTGACCCTCTCTACACACCACACCCCTACTCTCAGACACACCTCATTCCCCATCACTGACCCTCTCTACACACCACACCCCTACTCTCAGACACACCTCATTCCCCATCACTGCCCCTCTGTACACACCACACCCCTACTCTCAGACACACCTCATTCCCCATCACTGACCCTCTCTACACACCACACCCCTACTCTCAGACACACCTCATTCCCCATCACTGACCCTCTCTACACACACCACACCCCTACTCTCAGACACACCTCATTCCCCATCACTGACCATCTCTACACACACCACACCCCTACTCTCAGACACACCTCATTCCCCATCACTGACCCTCTCTACACACACCACACCCCTACTCTCAGACACACCTCATTCCCCATCACTGACCCTCTCTACACACACCACACCCCTACTCTCAGACACACCTCATTCCCCATCACTGACCATCTCTACACACACCACACCCCTACTCTCAGACACACCTCATTCCCCATCACTGACCCTCTCTACACACCACACCCCTACTCTCAGACACACCTCATTCCCCATCACTGACCATCTCTACACACCACACCCCTACTCTCAGACACACCTCATTCCCCATCACTGACCATCTCTACACACCACACCCCTACTCTCAGAAACGCCTCATTCCCCATCACTGACCATCTCTACACACACCACACCCCTACTCTCAGACACACCTCGTTCCCCATCACTGACCATCTCTACACATCACACCCCTACTCTCAGACACACCTCATTCCCCATCACTGACCATCTCTACACACCACACCCCTACTCTCAGACACACCTCATTCCCCATCACTGACCATCTCTACACACCACATCCTTACTCTCAGACACACCTCATTCCCCATCACTGACCATCTCTACACACACCACACCCCTACTCTCAGACACACCTCATTCCCCATCACTGGCCATCTCTACACACCACACCCCTACTCTCAGACACACCTCATTCCCCATCACTGACCCTCTCTACACACCACACCCCTACTCTCAGACACACCTCATTCCCCATCACTGACCATCTCTACACACCACACCCCTACTCTCAGACACACCTCATTCCCCATCACTGACCATCTCTACACACCACACCCCGACTCTCAGACACACCTCATTCCCCATCACTGACACTCTCTACACACCACACCCCTACTCTCAGACACACCTCATTCCCCATCACTGACCAACTCTACACACACCACACCCCTACTCTCAGACACACCTCATTCCCCATCACTGACCATCTCTACACACACCACACCCCTACTCTCAGACACACCTCATTCCCCATCACTGACCATCTCTACAGACCACACCCCTACTCTCAGACACACCTCATTCCCCATCACTGACCATCTCTACACACCACACCCCTACTCTCAGACACACCTCATTCCCCATCACTGACCATCTCTACACACCACACCCCTACTCTCAGACACGCCTCATTCCCCATCACTGACCATCTCGACACACCACACCCCTACTCTCAGACACACCTCATTCCCCATCACTGACCATCTCTACACACACCACACCCCTACTCTCAGACACACCGCATTCCCCATCACTGACCATCTCTACACACCACACCCCTACTCTCAGACACACCTCATTCCCCATCACTGACCATCTCTACACACCACACCCCTACTCTCAGACACACCTCATTCCCCATCACTGACCATCTCTACACACGCCACACCCCTACTCTCAGACACACCTCATTCCCCATCACTGACCATCTCTACACACCACACCCCTACTCTCAAACACACCTCATTCCCCATCACTGACCATCTCTACACACACCACACCCCTACTCTCAGACACACCTCATTCCCCATCACTGACCATCTCTACACACACCACACCCCTACTCTCAGACACACCTCATTCCCCATCACTGACCATCTATACACACCACACCCCTACTCTCAGACACACCTCATTCCCCATCACTGACCCTCTCTACACACAACACCCCTACTCTCAGACACGCCTCATTCCCCATCACTGACCATCTCTACACACCACACCCCAACTCTCAGACACACCTCATTCCCCATCACTGACCATCTCTACACACCACACCCCTACTCTCAGACACACCTCATTCCCCATCACTGACCATCTCCACACACCACACCCCTACTCTCAGACACACCTCATTCCCCATCACTGACCATCTCTACACACACCACACCCCTACTCTCAGACACACCGCATTCGCCATCACTGACCATCTCTACACACCACACCCCTACTCTCAGACACACCTCATTCCCCATCACTGACCATCTCTGCACACCACACCCCTACTCTCAGACACGCCTCATTCCCCATCACTGACCATCTCTACACACCACACCCCTACTCTCAGACACGCCTCATTCCCCATCACTGACCATCTCTACACACCACACCCCTACTCTCAGACACGCCTCATTCCCCATCACTGACCATCTCTACACACCACACCCCTACTCTCAGACACGCCTCATTCCCCATCACTGACCTTCTCTACACACCACACCCCTACTCTCAGACACACCTCATTCCCCATCACTGACCATCTCTACACACCACACCCCTACTCTCAGACACACCTCATTCCCCATCACTGACCATCTCTACACACCACACCCCTACTCTCAGACACACCTCATTCCCCACCACTGACCATCTCTACACACCACACCCCTACTCTCAGACACACCTCATTCCCCATCACTGACCATCACTACACACCACACCCCTACTCTCAGACACACCTCATTCCCCATCACTGACCATCTCTACACACCAAACCCCTACTCTCAGACACACCTCATTCCCCATCACTGACCATCTCTACACACCACACACCTACTCTCAGACACACCTCATTCCCCATCACTGACCATCACTACACACCACACCCCTACTCTCAGACACACCTCATTCCCCATCACTGACCATCTCTACACACCACACCCCTACTCTCAGACACGCCTCATTCCCCATCACTGACCATCTCTACACACCACACCCCTACTCTCAGACACACCTCATTCCCCATCACTGACCATCTCTACACACCACACCCCTACTCTCAGACACACCACACTCCCCATCACTGACCCTCTCTACACACCATACCCCTACTCTCAGACACACCTCATTCCCCATCACTGACCATCTCTACACACCACACCCCTACTCTCAGACACACCTCATTCCCCATCACTGACCATCTCTACACACCACACCCCTACTCTCAGACACACCTCATTCCCCATCACTGACCATCTCTACACACCACACCCCTACTCTCAGACACACCTCATTCCCCATCACTGACCATCTCTACACACACCACACCCCTACTCTCAGACACACCTCATTCCCCATCACTGACCATCTCTACAGACCACACCACTACTCTCAGACACACCTCATTCCCCATCACTGACCATCTCTACACACCACACCCCTACTCTCAGACACACCTCATTCCCCATCACTGACCATCTCTACACACCACACCCCTACTCTCAGACACACCTCATTCCCCATCACTGACCATCTCTACACACCACACCCCTACTCTCAGACACACCTCATTCCCCATCACTGACCATCTCTACACACCACACCCCTACTCTCAGACACACCACACTCCCCATCACTGACCCTCTCTACACACCATACCCCTACTCTCAGACACACCTCATTCCCCATCACTGACCATCTCTACACACCACACCCCTACTCTCAGACACACCTCATTCCCCATCACTGACCATCTCTACACACCACACCCCTACTCTCAGACACACCTCATTCCCCATCACTGACCATCTCTACACACCACACCCCTACTCTCAGACACACCTCATTCCCCATCACTGACCATCTCTACACACCACACCGAGACTCTCAGACACACCTTATTCCCCATCACTGACCATCTCTACACACCACACCCCTACTCTCAGACACGCCTCATTCCCCATCACTGACAATCTCTACACACCACACCCCTACTCTCAGACACACCTCATTCCCCATCACTGACCCTCTCTACACACACCACACCCCTACTCTCAGACACACCTCATTCCCCATCATTGACCATCTCTACACACCACACCCCTGCTCTCAAACACACCTCATTCCCCATCACTGACCATCTCTACACACCACAACCCTACTCTCAGACACAACCCATTCCCCATCACTGACCATCTCTACACACACCACACCCCTACTCTCAGACACACCTCATTCTCCATCACTGACCCTCTCTACACACCACACCCCTACTCTCAGACACACCTCATTCCCCATCACTGACCATCACTACACACCACACCTCTACTCTCAGACACACCTCATTCTCCATCACTGACCCTCTCTACACGCCACACCCCTACTCTCAGACACACCTCATTCCCCATCACTGACCATCACTACACACCACACCCCTACTCTCAGACACACCTCATTCCCCATCACTGACCATCACTACACACCACAACCCTACTCTCAGACACACCTCATTCTCCATCACTGACCATCTCTACACACCACACCCCTATTCTCAGACACACCTCATTCCCCATCACTGAGCATCTCTACACACCACACCCGTACTCTCAGACACACCTCATTCCCCATCACTGACCATCTCTACACACCTCACCCCTACTCTCAGACACACCTCATTCCCCATCACTGACCATCTCTACACACCACACCCCTACTCTCAGACACACCTCATTCCCCATCACTGACCATCTCTACACACCACACCCCTACTCTGAGACACACCTCATTCCCCATCACTGACCATCTCGACACACCACACCCCTACTCTCAGACACACCTCATTCCCCATCACTGACCATCTCTACACACCACACCCCTACTCTCAGACACACCTCATTCCCCATCACTGACCATCTCTACACACACCACACCCCTACTCTCAGACACACCTCATTCTCCATCACTGACCCTCTCTACACACCACACCCCTACTCTCAGACACACCTCATTCCCCATCACTGACCATCACTACACACCACACCCCTACTCTCAGACACACCTCATTCCCCATCACTGACCATCTCTACACACCACACCCCTACTCTCAGACACACCTCATTCCCCATCACTGACCATCTCTACACACCACACCCCGCCTCTCAGACACACCTCATTCCCCATCACTGACCATCTCTACACACACCACACCCCTACTCTCAGACACACCGCATTCCCCATCACTGACCATCTCTACACACCACACCCCTACTCTCAGACACACCTCATTCCCCATCACTGACCATCTCTACACACCACACCCCTACTCTCAGACACACCACATTCCCCATCACTGACCATCTCTACACACCACACCCCTACTCTCAGACACACCTCATTCCCCATCTCTGACCATCTCTACACACCACACCCCTACTCTCAGACACACCTCATTCCCCATCACTGACCATCTCTACACACACCACACCCCTACTCTCAGACACGCCTCATTCCCCATCACTGACCATCTCTACACACCACACCCCTACTCTCAGACACACCTCATTCCCCATCACTGACCATCTCTACACACACCACACCCCTACTCTCAGACACACCGCATTCCCCATCACTGACCATCTCTACACACCACACCCCTACTCTCAGACACACCTCATTCCCCATCACTGACCATCTCTACACACTACACCCCTACTCTCAGACACACCTCATTCCCCATCACTGACCATCTCCACACACCACACCCCTACTCTCAGACACACCTCATTCCCCATCACTGACCATCTCTACACACACCACACCCGTACTCTCAGACACACCGCATTCCCCATCACTGACCATCTCTACACACCACACCCCTACTCTCAGACACACCTCATTCCCCATCACTGACCATCTCTACACACCACACCCCTACTCTCAGACACACCTCATTCCCCATCACTGACCATCTCTACAGACCACACCACTACTCTCAGACACACCACATTCCCCATCACTGACCATCTCTACACACCACACCCCTACTCTCAGACACACCTCATTCCCCATCACTGACCATCTCTACACACCACACCCCTACTCTCAGACACACCTCATTCCCCATCACTGACCATCTCTACACACCACACCCCTACTCTCAGACACGCCTCATTCCCCATCACTGACCATCTCGACACACCACACCCCTACTCTCAGACACGCCTCATTCCCCATCACTGACCATCTCTACACACCACACCCCTACTCTCAGACACGCCTCATTCCCCATCACTGACCATCTCTACACACCACACCCCTGCTCTCAGACACGCCTCATTCCCCATCACTGACCATCTCTACACACCACACCCCTACTCTCAGACACGCCTCATTCCCCATCACTGACCCTCTCTACACACCACACCCCTACTCTCAGACACACCTCATTCCCCATCACTGACCATCTCTACACACCACACCCCTACTCTCAGACACACCTCATTCCCCATCACTGACCATCTCTACACACCACACCCCTACTCTCAGACACACCTCATTCCCCACCACTGACCATCTCTACACACCTCACCCCTACTCTCAGACACACCTCATTCCCCATCACTGACCATCACTACACACCACACCCCTACTCTCAGACACACCTCATTCCCCATCACTGACCATCTCTACACACCAAACCCCTACTCTCAGACACACCTCATTCCCCATCACTGACCATCTCTACACACCACACACCTACTCTCAGACACACCTCATTCCCCATCACTGACCATCACTACACACCACACCCCTACTCTCAGACACACCTCATTCCCCATCACTGACCATCTCTACACACCACACCCCTACTCTCAGAGACACCTCATTCCCCATCACTGACCATCTCTACACACCACACCCCTACTCTCAGACACACCTCATTCCCCATCACTGACCATCTCTACACACCACACCACTACTCTCAGACACACCTCATTCCCCATCACTGACCATCTCTACACACCACACCCCTACTCTCAGACACACCTCATTCCCCATCACTGACCATCTCTACACACCACACCCCTACTCTCAGACACACCTCATTCCCCATCACTGACCATCTCTACACACCACACCCCTACTCTCAGACACACCACACTCCCCATCACTGACCCTCTCTACACACCATACCCCTACTCTCAGACACACCTCATTCCCCATCACTGACCATCTCTACACACCACACCCCTACTCTCAGACACACCTCATTCCCCATCACTGACCATCTCTACACACCACACCCCTACTCTCAGACACACCTCATTCCCCATCACTGACCATCTCTACACACCACACCCCTACTCTCAGACACACCTCATTCCCCATCACTGACCATCTCTACACACCACACCGCTACTCTCAGACACACCTCATTCCCCATCACTGACCATCTCTACACACCACACCCCTACTCTCAGACACGCCTCATTCCCCATCACTGACAATCTCTGCACACCACACCCCTACTCTCAGACACACCTCATTCCCCATGACTGACCCTCTCTACACACACCACACCCCTACTCTCAGACACACCTCATTCCCCATCACTGACCATCTCTACACACCACACCCCTGCTCTCAAACACACCTCATTCCCCATCACTGACCATCTCTACACACCACACCCCTACTCTCAGACACACCTCATTCCCCATCACTGACCATCACTACACACCACACCTCTACTCTCAGACACACCTCATTCTCCATCACTGACCCTCTCTACACACCACACCCCTACTCTCAGACACACCTCATTCCCCATCACTGACCATCACTACACACCACACCCCTACTCTCAGACACACCTCATTCCCCATCACTGACCATCACTACACACCACACCCCTACTCTCAGACACACCTCATTCTCCATCACTGATCATCTCTACACACCACACCCCTACTCTCAGACACACCTCATTCCCCATCACTGAGCATCTCTACACACCACACCCCTACTCTCAGACACGCCTCATTCCCCATCACTGACAATCTCTGCACACCACACCCCTACTCTCAGACACACCTCATTCCCCATGACTGACCCTCTCTACACACACCACACCCCTACTCTCAGACACACCTCATTCCCCATCACTGACCATCTCTACACACCACACCCCTGCTCTCAAACACACCTCATTCCCCATCACTGACCATCTCTACACACCACACCCCTACTCTCAGACACACCTCATTCCCCATCACTGACCATCACTACACACCACACCTCTACTCTCAGACACACCTCATTCTCCATCACTGACCCTCTCTACACACCACACCCCTACTCTCAGACACACCTCATTCCCCATCACTGACCATCACTACACACCACACCCCTACTCTCAGACACACCTCATTCCCCATCACTGACCATCACTACACACCACACCCCTACTCTCAGACACACCTCATTCTCCATCACTGATCATCTCTACACACCACACCCCTACTCTCAGACACACCTCATTCCCCATCACTGAGCATCTCTACACACCACACCCGTACTCTCAGACACACCTCATTCCCCATCACTGACCATCTCTACACACCTCACCCCTACTCTCAGACACACATCATTCCCCATCACTGACCATCTCTACACACCACACCCCTACTCTCAGACACACCTCATTCCCCATCACTGACCATCTCTACACACCACACCCCTACTCTGAGACACACCTCATTCCCCATCACTGACCATCTCGACACACCACACCCCTACTCTCAGACACACCTCATTCCCCATCACTGACCATCTCTACACACCACACCCCTACTCTCAGACACACCTCATTCCCCATCACTGACCATCTCTACACACACCACACCCCTACTCTCAGACACACCTCATTCTCCATCACTGACCCTCTCTACACACCACACCCCTACTCTCAGACACACCTCATTCCCCATCACTGACCATCACTACACACCACACCCCTACTCTCAGACACACCTCATTCCCCATCACTGACCATCTCTACACACCACACCCCTACTCTCAGACACACCTCATTCCCCATCACTGACCATCTCTACACACCACACCCCGACTCTCAGACACACCTCATTCCCCATCACTGACCATCTCTACACACACCACACCCCTACTCTCAGACACACCGCATTCCCCATCACTGACCATCTCTACACACCACACCCCTACTCTCAGACACACCTCATTCCCCATCACTGACCATCTCTACACACCACACCCCTACTCTCAGACACACCACATTCCCCATCACTGACCATCTCTACACACCACACCCCTACTCTCAGACACACCTCATTCCCCATCACTGACCATCTCTACACACCACACCCCTACTCTCAGACACACCTCATTCCCCATCACTGACCATCTCTACACACACCACACCCCTACTCTCAGACACGCCTCATTCCCCATCACTGACCATCTCTACACACCACACCCCTACTCTCAGACACACCTCATTCCCCATCACTGACCATCTCTACACACACCACACCCCTACTCTCAGACACACCGCATTCCCCATCACTGACCATCTCTACACACCACACCCCTACACTCAGACACGCCTCATTCCCCATCACTGACCATCTCTACACACCACACCCCTACTCTCAGACACACCTCATTCCCCATCACGGACCATCTCTACACACCACACCCCTACTCTCAGACACACCTCATTCCCCATCACTGACCATCTCCACACACCACACCCCTACTCTCAGACACACCTCATTCCCCATCACTGACCATCTCTACACACACCACACCCGTACTCTCAGACACACCGCATTCCCCATCACTGACCATCTCTACACACCACACCCCTACTCTCAGACACACCTCATTCCCCATCACTGACCATCTCTACACACCACACCCCTACTCTCAGACACACCTCATTCCCCATCACTGACCCTCTCTACACACCACACCCCTGCTCTCAGACACACCTCATTCCCCATCACTGACCATCTCTACACACCATACCCCTACTCTCAGACACACCTCATTCCCCATCACTGACCATCACTACACACCACACCCCTACTCTCAGACACGCCTCATTCCCCATCACTGACCATCTCTACACACCACACCCCTACTCTCAGACACACCTCATTCCCCATCACTGACCCTCTCTACACACCACACCCCTACTCTCAGACACGCCTCATTCCCCATCACTGACCATCTCTACACACCACACCCCTACTCTCAGACACACCTCATTCCCCATCACTGACCATCACTACACACCACACCCCTACTCTCAGACACGCCTCATTCCCCATCACTGACCCTCTCTACACACCACACCTCATTCCCCATCACTGACCCTCTCCACACACCACACCTCATTCCCCATCACTGACCATCTCTACACACCAGACCCCTACTCTCAGACACACCTCATTCCCCAGCACGGTGGCATAGTGGTTAGCACTGTTTCCTCACAGCGCCAGGGACCCGGGTTCGAATCCGGCCTTGGGCGATTGTCTGTGTGGAGTTTGCACATTCTCCCTGTGTTTGCGTGGGTTTCCTCCGGGTGCTCCGGTTTCCTCCCACAGTCCAAAGATGTGCAGGTTAGGTTGATTGGCTATGATAAATTGATCCTTAGTGTTAGGGGGATTAAATACGTGGGGATAGGGTGGGATATGTGTTGGTGTAGGAGTTATGGGGATCGGGTGGGATATGTGTCGGTGCAGGCTCGATGGGCCGAAATGGCCTCTATCTGCACTGTGGGGTTTCTGTGATTCTGTGATCTGTGATTCCCCATCACTGACCATCTCTACACACACCACACCCCTACTCTCAGACACACCTCATTCCCCATCACTGACCATCTCTACACACCACACCCCTACTCTCAGACACACCTCATTCCCCATCACTGACCATCTCTACACACCACACCCCTACTCTCAGACACACCTCATTCCCCATCACTGACCATCTCTACACACACCACACCCCTACTCTCAGACACACCTCATTCCCCATCACTGACCATCTCTACACACCACACCCCTACTCTCAGACACACCTCATTCCCCATCACTGACCATCTCTACACACCACACCCCTGCTCTCAGACACACCTCATTCCCCATCACTGACCCTCACTACACACCACACCCCTACTCTCAGACACACCTCATTCCCCATCACTGACCATCTCTACACACCACACCCCTACTCTCAGACACACCGCATTCCCCATCACTGACCATCTCTACACACACCACACCCCTACTCTCAGACACACCTCATTCCCCATCACTGACCATCTCTACACACCACACCCCTACTCTCAGACACACCTCATTCCCCATCACTGACCCTCTCTACACACCACACCCCTACTCTCAGACACACCGCATTCCCCATCACTGACCATCTCTACACACACCACACCCCTACTCTCAGACACACCTCATTCCCCATCACTGACCATCTCTACACACCACACCCCTACTCTCAGACACACCTCATTCCCCATCACTGACCCTCTCTACACACCACACCCCTACTCTCAGACACACCTCATTCCCCATCACTGACCATCTCTACACACACCACACCCCTACTCTCAGACACACCTCATTCCCCATCACTGACCATCTCTACACACCACACCCCTACTCTCAGACACACCTCATTCCCCATCACTGACCATCTCTACACACCACACCCCTACTCTCAGACACACCTCATTCCCCATCACTGACCCTCTCTACACACCACACCCCTACTCTCAGACACACCTCATTCCCCATCACTGACCATCTCTACACACCACACCCCTACTCTCAGACACACCTCATTCCCCATCACTGACCATCTCTACACACCACACCCCTACTCTCAGACACCCCTCATTCCCCATCACTGACCCTCTCTACACACCACACCCCTACTCTCAGACACGCCTCATTCCCCATCACTGACCATCTCTACACACCACACCCCTACTCTCAGACACACCGCATTCCCCATCACTGACCATCTCTACACACACCACACCCCTACTCTCAGACACACCTCATTCCCCATCACTGACCATCTCAACACATCACACCCCTACTCTCAGACACACCTCATTCCCCATCACTGACCATCTCTACACACCACACCCCTACTCTCAGACAAACCTCATTCCCCATCACTGACCCTCTCTACACACCACACCCCTACTCTCAGACACACCTCATTCCCCATCACTGACCATCTCTACACACCACACCCCTACTCTCAGACACACCTCATTTCCCATCACTGACCATCTCTACACACCACACCCCTACTCTCAGACACACCTCATTCCCCATCACTGACCATCTCTATACACCACACCCTTACTCTCAGACACACCTCATTCCCCATCACTGACCATCTCTACACACACCACACCCCTACTCTCAGACACACCTCATTCCCCATCACTGACCCTCTCTACACACCACACCCCTACTCTCAGACACACCTCATTCCCCATCACTGACCATCTCTACACACCACACCCCTACTCTCAGACACACCTCATTCCCCATCACTGACCATCTCTACACACCACACCCCTACTCTCAGACACCCCTCATTCCCCATCACTGACCCTCTCTACACACCACACCCCTACTCTCAGACACGCCTCATTCCCCATCACTGACCATCTCTACACACCACACCCCTACTCTCAGACACACCGCATTCCCCATCACTGACCATCTCTACACACACCACACCCCTACTCTCAGACACACCTCATTCCCCATCACTGACCATCTCAACACATCACACCCCTACTCTCAGACACACCTCATTCCCCATCACTGACCATCTCTACACACCACACCCCTACTCTCAGACACACCTCATTCCCCATCACTGACCCTCTCTACACACCACACCCCTACTCTCAGACACACCTCATTCCCCATCACTGACCATCTCTACACACCACACCCCTACTCTCAGACACACCTCATTTCCCATCACTGACCATCTCTACACACCACACCCCTACTCTCAGACACACCTCATTCCCCATCACTGACCATCTCTATACACCACACCCTTACTCTCAGACACACCTCATTCCCCATCACTGACCCTCTCTACACACCACACCCCTACTCTCAGACACACCTCATTCCCCATCACTGACCATCTCTACACACCACACCGCTACTCTCAGACACACCTCATTCCCCATCACTGACCCTCTCTACACACCACACCCCTACTCTCAGACACACCTCGTTCCCCATCACTGACCCTCTCTACACACACCACTCCCCTACTCTCAGACACACCTCATTCCCCATCACTGACCCTCTCTACACACCACACCCCTACTCTCAGACACACCTCATTCCCCATCACTGCCCCTCTCTAAACACCACACCCCTACTCTCAGACACACCTCATTCCCCATCACTGACCATCTCTACACACCACACCCCTACTCTCAGACACACCTCATTCCCCATCACTGCCCCTCTCTAAACACCACACCCCTACTCTCAGACACACCTCATTCCCCATCACTGACCATCTCTTCACACCACACACCTACTCTCAGACACACCTCATTCCCCATCACTGACCCTCTCTACACACCACACCCCTACTCTCAGACACACCTCATTCCCCATCACTGACTCTCTCTACACACACCACACCCCTACTCTCAGACACACCTCATTCCCCATCACTGACCATCTCTACACACAGCACACCCCTACTCTCAGACACACCTCATTCCCCATCACTGACCCTCTCTGCACACCACACCCCTACTCTCAGACACACCTCATTCCCCATCACTGACCATCTCTACACACACCACACCCCGACTCTCAGACACACCTCGTTCCCCATCACTGACCATCTCTACACATCACACCCCTACTCTCAGACACACCTCATTCCCCATCACTGACCATCTCTACACACCACACCCCTACTCTCAGACACACCTCATTCCCCATCACTGACCATCTCTACACACCACACCCTTACTCTCAGACACACCTCATTCCCCATCACTGACCATCTCTACACACACCACACCCCTACTCTCAGACACACCTCATTCCCCATCACTGACCATCTCGACACAACACACCCCTACTCTCAGACACACCTCATTCCCCATCACTGACCATCTCTACACACCACACCCCTACTCTCAGACACACCTCATTCCCCATCACTGACCATCTCTACACACCACACCCCTACTCTCAGACACACCTCATTCCCCATCACTGACCCTCTCTACACACACCACACCCCTACTCTCAGACACACCTCATTCCCCATCACTGACCCTCTCTACACACCACACCCCTACTCTCAGACACACCTCATTCCCCATCACTGACCATCTCTACACACCATACCCCTACTCTCAGACACACCTCATTCCCCATCACTGACCATCTCTACTCACCACACCCCTACTCTCAGACACACCTCATTCCCCATCACTGACCATCTCTACACACCACACCCCTACTCTCAGACACACCTCATTCCCCATCACTGACCATCTCTACACACCACACCCCTCCTCTCAGACACGCCCCATTCCCCATCACTGACCATCTCTACACACCACACCCCTACTCTCAGACACACCTCATTCCCCATCACTGACCATCTCTACACACCACACCCCTACTCTCAGACACACCACACTCCCCATCACTGACCCTCTTTACACACCACACCCCTACTCTCAGACACACCTCATTCCCCATCACTGACCATCTCTACACACACCACACCCCTACTCTCAGACACACCTCATTCCCCATCACTGACCATCTCTGCACACCACACCCCTACTCTCAGACACACCTCATTCCCCATCACTGACCATCTCTACACACCACACCCCTACTCTCAGACACACCTCATTCCCCATCACTGACCATCTCTACACACACCACACCCCTACTCTCAGACACACCTCATTCCCCATCACTGACCATCTCTACACACCACACCCCTACTCTCAGACACACCTCATTCCCCATCTCTGACCATCTCTACACACCACACCCCTACTCTCAGACACACCTCATTCCCCATCACTGACCCTCTCTACACACCACACCCCTACTGTCAGACACACCTCATTCCCCATCACTGACCATCTCTACACACCACACCCCTACTCTCAGACACACCTCATTCCCCATCACTGACCATCTCTACACACCACACCCCTACTCTCAGACACACCTCATTCCCCATCACTGACCATCTCTACACACCACACCCCTACTCTCAGACACACCTCATTCCCCATCACTGACCATCTCTACACGCACCACACCCCTACTCTCAGACACACCTCATTCCCCATCACTGACCATCTCTACACACCACACCCCTACACTCAGACACACCTCATTCCCCATCACTGACCATCTCTACACACCACACCCCTACTCTCAGACGGACCTCATTCCCCATCACTGACCATCTCTACACACACCACCCCCCTACTCTCAGACACACCTCATTCCCCATCACTGAGCATCTCCACACACCACACCCCTACTCTCAGACGGACCTCATTCCCCATCACTGACCATCACTACACACCACACCCCTACTCTCAGACACACCTCATTCCCCATCACTGACCATCTCTACACACACCACACCCCTACTCTCAGTCACACCTCATTCCCCATCACTGATCCTCTCTACACACCACACCCCTACTCCCAGACACACCTCATTCCCCATCACTGACCATCTCTACACACCACACCCCTACTCTCAGACGGACCTCATTCCCCATCACTGACCATCACTACACACCACACCCCTACTCTCAGACACACCTCATTCCCCATCACTGACCATCTCTACACACACCACACCCCTACTCTCAGTCACACCTCATTCCCCATCACTGACCCTCTCTACACACCACACCCCTACTCTCAGACACACCTCATTCTCCATCACTGACCATCTCCAGACACCACACACCTACTCTCAGACGGACCTCATTCCCCATCACTGACCATCACTACACACCACACCCCTACTCTCAGACAGAAATCACAGAAATCACAGAAACCCCACAGTGCAGATAGAGGCCATTTCGGCCCATCGAGCCTGCACCGACACATATCCCACCCGATCCCCGTAACCCCTACACCAACACATATCCCACCCTATCCCCGCAACCCCACGTATTTAATCCCCCTAACACTAAGGGTCAATTTATCATAGCCAATCAACCTAACCCGCACATCTTTGGACTGTGGGAGGAAACCGGAGCACCCGGAGGAAACCCACGCAAACACGGGGAGAATGTGCAAACTCCACACAGACAGTCGCCCGAGGCCGGATTCAAACACGGGTCCCTGGCGCTGTGAGGCAACAATGCTAACCACTATGCCACCGTGCAGACACACCTCATTCGCCATCACTGACCATCTCTACACACACCACACCCCTACTCTCAGACACACCTCATTCCCCATCACTGGCCATCTCGACACACCACACCCCGACTCTCAGACACACCTCATTCCCCATCACTGACCATCACTACACACACCACACCCCTACTCTCAGACACACCTCATTCCCCATCACTGATCCTCTCTACACACCACACCCCTACTCTCAGACACACCTCATTCCCCATCACTGACCATCTCTACACACCACACCCCTAATCTCAGACACCCCTCATTCCCCATCACTGACCATCTCTACACACACCACACCCCTACTCTCAGACACACCTCATTCCCCATCACTGACCATCTCTACACACCACACCGCTACTCTCAGACACACCTCATTCCCCATCACTGACCATCTCGACACACACCACACCCCAACTCTCAGACACACCTCATTCCCCATCACTGACCCTCTCTACACACCACACCCCTACTCTCAGACACACCACACTCCCCATCACTGACCATCTCTACACACCACACCCCTCCTCTCAGACACACCTCATTCCCCATCACTGACCATCTCTACACACCACACCCCTACACTCAGACACACCACACTCCCCATCACTGACCCTCTCTACACACCACACCCCTACTCTCAGACACACCTCATTCCCCATCACTCACCATCTCGACACACCACACCCCTACTCTCAGACACGCCTCATTCCCCATCACTGACCATCTTTACACACCACACCCCTACTCTCAGACACACCTCATTCCCCATCACTGACCATCACTACACACCACACCCCTACTCTCAGACACACCTCATTCCCCATCACTGACCATCACTACACACCACACCCCTACTCTCAGACACACCTCATTCCCCATCACTGACCATCTCTACACACACCACACCCCTACTCTCAGACACACCTCATTCCCCATCACTGACCTGCTCTACACACCACACCCCTACTCTCAGACACACCTCATTCCCCATCACTGACCATCTCTACACACCACACCCCTACTCTCAGACACACCTCATTCCCCATCACTAACCATCTCTACACACCACACCCCTACTCTCAGACACACCTCATTCCCCATCACTGACCCTCTCTACACACCACACCCCTACTCTCAGACACACCTCATTCCCCATCACTGACCCTCTCTACACACCACACCCCTACTCTCAGACACACCTCATTCCCCATCACTGACCATCTCTACACACCACACCCCTACTCTCAGACACACCTCATTCCCCATCACTGACCATCTCTACACACCACGCCCCTACTCTCAGACACACCTCATTCCCCATCACTGACCATCTCTACACACCACACTCCTACTCTCAGACACACCTCATTCCCCATCACTGACCATCTCTACACACCACACCCCTACTCTCAGACACACCTCATTCCCCATCACTGACCATCTCTACACACCACACCCCTACTCTCTGACACACCTCATTCCCCATCACTGACCATCTCTACACACCACACCCCTACTCTCAGACACACCTCATTCCCCATCACTGACCATCTCTACACACCACACCCCTACTCTCAGACACACCTCATTCCCCATCACTGACCATCTCTACACACACCACACCCCTACTCTCAGACACACCTCATTCCCCATCACTGACCATCTCTGCACACCACACCCCTACTCTCAGACACACCTCATTCCCCATCACTGACCATCTCTACACACCACACCCCTACTCTCAGACACACCTCATTCCCCATCACTGACCATCTCTACACACACCACACCCCTACTCTCAGACACACCTCATTCCCCATCACTGACCATCTCTACACACCACACCCCTACTCTCAGACACACCTCATTCCCCATCTCTGACCATCTCTACACACCACACCCCTACTCTCAGACACACCTCATTCCCCATCACTGACCCTCTCTACACACCACACCCCTACTGTCAGACACACCTCATTCCCCATCACTGACCATCTCTACACACCACACCCCTACTCTCAGACACACCTCATTCCCCATCACTGACCATCTCTACACACCACACCCCTACTCTCAGACACACCTCATTCCCCATCACTGACCATCTCTACACACCACACCCCTACTCTCAGACACACCTCATTCCCCATCACTGACCATCTCTACACGCACCACACCCCTACTCTCAGACACACCTCATTCCCCATCACTGACCATCTCTACACACCACACCCCTACACTCAGACACACCTCATTCCCCATCACTGACCATCTCTACACACCACACCCCTACTCTCAGACGGACCTCATTCCCCATCACTGACCATCTCTACACACACCACCCCCCTACTCTCAGACACACCTCATTCCCCATCACTGAGCATCTCCACACACCACACCCCTACTCTCAGACGGACCTCATTCCCCATCACTGACCATCACTACACACCACACCCCTACTCTCAGACACACCTCATTCCCCATCACTGACCATCTCTACACACACCACACCCCTACTCTCAGTCACACCTCATTCCCCATCACTGATCCTCTCTACACACCACACCCCTACTCCCAGACACACCTCATTCCCCATCACTGACCATCTCTACACACCACACCCCTACTCTCAGACGGACCTCATTCCCCATCACTGACCATCACTACACACCACACCCCTACTCTCAGACACACCTCATTCCCCATCACTGACCATCTCTACACACACCACACCCCTACTCTCAGTCACACCTCATTCCCCATCACTGACCCTCTCTACACACCACACCCCTACTCTCAGACACACCTCATTCTCCATCACTGACCATCTCCAGACACCACACACCTACTCTCAGACGGACCTCATTCCCCATCACTGACCATCACTACACACCACACCCCTACTCTCAGACAGAAATCACAGAAATCACAGAAACCCCACAGTGCAGATAGAGGCCATTTCGGCCCATCGAGCCTGCACCGACACATATCCCACCCGATCCCCGTAACCCCTACACCAACACATATCCCACCCTATCCCCGCAACCCCACGTATTTAATCCCCCTAACACTAAGGGTCAATTTATCATAGCCAATCAACCTAACCCGCACATCTTTGGACTGTGGGAGGAAACCGGAGCACCCGGAGGAAACCCACGCAAACACGGGGAGAATGTGCAAACTCCACACAGACAGTCGCCCGAGGCCGGATTCAAACACGGGTCCCTGGCGCTGTGAGGCAACAATGCTAACCACTATGCCACCGTGCAGACACACCTCATTCGCCATCACTGACCATCTCTACACACACCACACCCCTACTCTCAGACACACCTCATTCCCCCATCACTGGCCATCTCGACACACCACACCCCGACTCTCAGACACACCTCATTCCCCATCACTGACCATCACTACACACACCACACCCCTACTCTCAGACACACCTCATTCCCCATCACTGATCCTCTCTACACACCACACCCCTACTCTCAGACACACCTCATTCCCCATCACTGACCATCTCTACACACCACACCCCTAATCTCAGACACCCCTCATTCCCCATCACTGACCATCTCTACACACACCACACCCCTACTCTCAGACACACCTCATTCCCCATCACTGACCATCTCTACACACCACACCGCTACTCTCAGACACACCTCATTCCCCATCACTGACCATCTCGACACACACCACACCCCAACTCTCAGACACACCTCATTCCCCATCACTGACCCTCTCTACACACCACACCCCTACTCTCAGACACACCACACTCCCCATCACTGACCATCTCTACACACCACACCCCTCCTCTCAGACACACCTCATTCCCCATCACTGACCATCTCTACACACCACACCCCTACACTCAGACACACCACACTCCCCATCACTGACCCTCTCTACACACCACACCCCTACTCTCAGACACACCTCATTCCCCATCACTCACCATCTCGACACACCACACCCCTACTCTCAGACACGCCTCATTCCCCATCACTGACCATCTTTACACACCACACCCCTACTCTCAGACACACCTCATTCCCCATCACTGACCATCACTACACACCACACCCCTACTCTCAGACACACCTCATTCCCCATCACTGACCATCACTACACACCACACCCCTACTCTCAGACACACCTCATTCCCCATCACTGACCATCTCTACACACACCACACCCCTACTCTCAGACACACCTCATTCCCCATCACTGACCTGCTCTACACACCACACCCCTACTCTCAGACACACCTCATTCCCCATCACTGACCATCTCTACACACCACACCCCTACTCTCAGACACACCTCATTCCCCATCACTAACCATCTCTACACACCACACCCCTACTCTCAGACACACCTCATTCCCCATCACTGACCCTCTCTACACACCACACCCCTACTCTCAGACACACCTCATTCCCCATCACTGACCCTCTCTACACACCACACCCCTACTCTCAGACACACCTCATTCCCCATCACTGACCATCTCTACACACCACACCCCTACTCTCAGACACACCTCATTCCCCATCACTGACCATCTCTACACACCACGCCCCTACTCTCAGACACACCTCATTCCCCATCACTGACCATCTCTACACACCACACTCCTACTCTCAGACACACCTCATTCCCCATCACTGACCATCTCTACACACCACACCCCTACTCTCAGACACACCTCATTCCCCATCACTGACCATCTCTACACACCACACCCCTACTCTCTGACACACCTCATTCCCCATCACTGACCATCTCTACACACCACACCCCTACTCTCAGACACACCTCATTCCCCATCACTGACCATCTCTACACACCACACCCCTACTCTCAGACACACCTCATTCCCCATCACTGACCATCTCTACACACCACACCCCTACTCTCAGACACACCTCATTCCCCATCACTGACCATCTCTACACACCACACCCCTACTCTCAGACACACCTCATTCCCCATCACTGACCATCTCTACACACCACACCCCTACTCTCAGACACACCTCATTCCCCATCACTGACCATCTCTACACACCACACCCCTACTCTCAGACACACCTCATTCCCCATCACTGACCATCTCTACACACCACACCCCTACTCTCAGACACACCTCATTCCCCATCACTGACCATCTCTACACACCACACCCCTACTCTCAGACACACCTCATTCTCCATCACTGACCATCTCTACACACCACACCACTACTCTCAGACACACCTCATTCCCCATCACTGACTATCTCTACACACCACACCCCTACTCTCAGACACACCTCATTCCCCATCACTGACCCTCTCTACACACCACACCCCTACTCTCAGACGCACCTCATTCCCCATCACTGACCATCTCTACACACCACACCCCTACTCTCAGACACACCTCATTCCCCATCACTGACCATCTCTACACACCACACCCCTACTCTCAGACACACCTCATTCCCCATCACTGACCATCTCTACACACCACACCCCTACTCTCAGACACACCTCATTCCCCATCACTGACCATCTCTACACACCACACCCCTACTCTCAGACACACCTCATTCCCCATCACTGACCATCACTACACACCACACCCCTACTCTCAGACACACCTCATTCCCCATCACTGACCCTCTCTACACACCACACCCCTACTCTCAGACACACCTCATTCCCCATCACTGACCATCTCTACACACACCACACCCCTACTCTCAGACACACCTCATTCCCCATCACTGACCATCACTACACACCACACCCCTACTCTCAGACACACCTCATTCCCCATCACTGACCCTCTCTACACACCACACCCCTACTCTCAGACACACCTCATTCCCCATCACTGACCATCTCTACACACCACACCCCTACTCTCAGACACACCTCATTCCCCATCACTGACCATCTCTACACACCACACCCCTACTCTCAGACACACCTCATTCCCCATCACTGACCCTCTCTACACACCACACCTCTACTCTCAGACACACCTCATTCCCCATCACTGACCATCTCTACACACCACACCCCTACTCTCAGACACACCTCATTCCCCATCACTGACCATCACTACACACACCACACCCCTACTCTCAGACACGCCTCATTCCCCATCACTGACCACCTCTACACACCACACCCCTACTCTCAGACACACCTCATTCCCCATCACTGACCATCTCTACACACACCACACCCCTACTCTCAGACACACCTCATTCCCCATCACTGACCATCTCTACACACCACACCCTACTCTCAGACACCCCTCATTCCCCATCACTGACCCTCTCTACACACCACACCCCTACTCTCAGACACACCTCATTCCCCATCACTGACCATCTCTACACACACCACACCCCTACTCTCAGACACACCTCATTCCCCATCACTGACCATCTCTACACACCACACCCCTACTCTCAGACACACCTCATTCCCCATCTCTGACCATCTCTACACACCACACCCCTACTCTCAGACACACCTCATTCCCCATCACTGACCATCTCTACACACCACACCCCTACTCTCAGACATGCCTCATTCCCCATCACTGACCATCTCTACACACCACACCCCTACTCTCAGGCACACCTCATTCCCCATCACTGACCATCTCTACACACCACACCTCTACTCTCAGACACACCTCATTCCCCATCACTGACCATCTCTACACACCACACCCCTACTCTCAGACACACCTCATTCCCCATCACTGACCATCTCTACACACCACACCCCTACTCTCAGACACACCTCATTCCCCATCACTGACCATCTCTACACACCACACCCCTACTCTCAGACACACCTCATTCCCCATCACTGACCATCTCTACACACCACACCTCTACTCTCAGACACACCTCATTCCCCATCACTGACCATCTCTACACACCACACCCCTACTCTCAGACACACCTCATTCCCCATCACTGACCATCTCTACACACCACACCCCTACTCTCAGACACGCCTCATACCCCATCACTGACCCCCTCTACACACCACACCCCTACTCTCAGACACACCACACTCCCCATCACTGACCATCTCTACACACCACACCCCTACTCTCAGTCACGCCTCATTCCCCATCACTGACCCTCTCTACACACCACACCCCTACTCTCAGACACACCTCATTCCCCATCACTGACCCTCTCTACACACCACACACCTACTCTCAGACACACCTCATTCCCCATCACTGACCATCTCTACACACCACACCCCTACTCTCAGACACACCTCATTCCCCATCACTGACGATCTCTACACACCACACCCCTACTCTCAGACACACCACACTCCCCATCACTGACCATCTCTACACACCACACCCCTACTCTCAGACACACCTCATTCCCCATCACTGACCATCTCTACACACCACACCCCTACTCTCAGACACACCTCATTCCCCATCACTAACCATCTCTACACACCACACCCCTACTCTCAGACACACCTCATTCCCCATCACTGACCATCACTACACACACCACACCCCTACTCTCAGACACGCCTCATTCCCCATCACTGACCATCACTACACACACCACACCCCTACTCTCAGACACACCTCATTCCCCATCACTGACCATCTCTACAGATACCACACCCCTACTCTCAGACACACCTCATTCCCCATCACTGACCCTCTCGACAAACACCAGACCCCTACTCTCAGACACGCCTCATTCCCCATCACTGACCATCACTACACACACCACACCCCTACTCTCAGACACCCCTCATTCCCCATCACTGACCCTCTCTACACACCACACCCCTACTCTCAGACACACCTCATTCCCCATCACTGACCATCTCTACACACCACACCCCTACTCTCAGACACACCTCATTCCCCATCACTGACCATCTCTACACACCACACCCCTACTCTCAGACACGCCTCATTCCCCATCACTGACCATCTCTACACACCACACCCCTACTCTCAGACACACCTCATTCCCCATCACTGACCCTCTCTACACACACCACACCCCTACTCTCAGACACACCTCATTCCCCATCACTGACCATCTCTACACACCACACCCCTACTCTCAGACACACCTCATTCCCCATCACTGACCATCTCTACACACCACACCCCTACTCTCAGACACACCTCATTCCCCATCACTGACCATCTCTACACACCACACCCCTACTCTCAGACACACCTCATTCCCCATCACTGACCATCTCTACACACCACACCCCTACTCTCAGACACACCTCATTCCCCATCACTGACCATCTCTACACACCACACCCCTACTCTCAGACACACCTCATTCTCCATCACTGACCATCTCTACACACCACACCACTACTCTCAGACACACCTCATTCCCCATCACTGACTATCTCTACACACCACACCCCTACTCTCAGACACACCTCATTCCCCATCACTGACCCTCTCTACACACCACACCCCTACTCTCAGACGCACCTCATTCCCCATCACTGACCATCTCTACACACCACACCCCTACTCTCAGACACACCTCATTCCCCATCACTGACCATCTCTACACACCACACCCCTACTCTCAGACACACCTCATTCCCCATCACTGACCATCTCTACACACCACACCCCTACTCTCAGACACACCTCATTCCCCATCACTGACCATCTCTACACACCACACCCCTACTCTCAGACACACCTCATTCCCCATCACTGACCATCACTACACACCACACCCCTACTCTCAGACACACCTCATTCCCCATCACTGACCATCTCTACACACCACACCCCTACTCTCAGACACACCTCATTCTCCATCACTGACCATCTCTACACACCACACCACTACTCTCAGACACACCTCATTCCCCATCACTGACTATCTCTACACACCACACCCCTACTCTCAGACACACCTCATTCCCCATCACTGACCCTCTCTACACACCA
Organism: Somniosus microcephalus; assembly: GCF_052327205.1. Taxonomy (NCBI): domain Eukaryota; kingdom Metazoa; phylum Chordata; class Chondrichthyes; order Squaliformes; family Somniosidae; genus Somniosus; species Somniosus microcephalus. The sequence continues at coordinate 3,897,877 of NC_141006.1, read as the reverse complement.
CACCCCTACTCTCAGACGCACCTCATTCCCCATCACTGACCATCTCTACACACCACACCCCTACTCTCAGACACACCTCATTCCCCATCACTGACCATCTCTACACACCACACCCCTACTCTCAGACACACCTCATTCCCCATCACTGACCATCTCTACACACCACACCCCTACTCTCAGACACACCTCATTCCCCATCACTGACCATCTCTACACACCACACCCTACTCTCAGACACACCTCATTCCCCATCACTGACCATCACTACACACCACACCCCTACTCTCAGACACACCTCATTCCCCATCACTGACCCTCTCTACACACCACACCCCTACTCTCAGACACACCTCATTCCCCATCACTGACCATCTCTACACACAGCACACCCCTACTCTCAGACACACCTCATTCCCCATCACTGACCATCACTACACACCACACCCCTACTCTCAGACACACCTCATTCCCCATCACTGACCCTCTCTACACACCACACCCCTACTCTCAGACACACCTCATTCCCCATCACTGACCATCTCTACACACCACACCCCTACTCTCAGACACACCTCATTCCCCATCACTGACCATCTCTACACACCACACCCCTACTCTCAGACACACCTCATTCCCCATCACTGACCCTCTCTACACACCACACCCTACTCTCAGACACACCTCATTCCCCATCACTGACCATCTCTACACACCACACCCCTACTCTCAGACACACCTCATTCCCCATCACTGACCATCTCTACACACCACACCCCTACTCTCAGACACACCTCATTCCCCATCACTGACCACTCTACACACCACACCCCTACTCTCAGACACACCTCATTCCCCATCACTGACCATCTCTACACACCACACCCCTACTCTCAGACACACCTCATTCCCCATCACTGACCATCTCTACACACCACACCCCTACTCTCAGACACACCTCATTCCCCATCACTGACCATCTCTACACACCACACCCCTACTCTCAGACACACCTCATTCCCCATCACTGACCATCTCTACACACCACACCCCTACTCTCAGACACACCTCATTCCCCATCACTGACCATCTCTACACACCACACCCTACTCTCAGACACACCTCATTCCCCATCACTGACCATCTCTACACACCACACCCCTACTCTCAGACACACCTCATTCCCCATCACTGACCCTCTCTACACACACCACAACCC
>NC_141006.1:3803676-3896161 GCF_052327205.1 Somniosus microcephalus | reverse complement strand
CAGGTTGTGACATGTTGTTACATATTTGGCCCCAAGGTATGGTCTGTCTCCTTCTCCCAGGACTAATCTCAATTTTGACAGGTCATCCAATTCCTTGAAATCTGGGGTTGTTTGGCTTAGCTTGTTGAATAATATGTTTCTTGATGTGTTGAATTTTTCGCATTTTAGGAGGAAATGCATTTCTGTTTCAACCTCGCCGGCCAGACATTGATCGCATATTCTATTCTCTCTAGGCTGCCAGGATTTCTTGTATCTGCCTTTTTCAATTTCCAGTTGGTGGTCGCTTAGTCTGTACCTGGTGAGGGTCTGTCTCTGTTTTGTGTCTCTGATGGTCGTGAAGTAGTCTGCCAGTTTATATTCTCTTTTTAGGGCCCGGTAACATTCTAATCTGCTTTGGCTTTCGGTTATTTTGTTCCAATGTTCCAGGTAGGTTTCTTTGCATTGTTTAATGATTTGGTTCACTCGGATTGGTGTTTGGACGGCTGTGTTGGTCTGGGGCTGGTCAGGGTCCGGCTGAGTACTTAGTTTCAGTAGCAGCTGACTCAGGGGACTCTTTTCTGGGTTTAGCTCTTGGGTCTGAAAGGCTTTGAAATGAAGGGTGTCTGGGGAGCTAGATTTGAGGTGATTTAGGAAGTTTAGTGCTCGTTTTTGGATGTTTATTATCAGTGGATATCTGCCTAGTTCGGCTCTGCATGCATTTGTTGGCGTTTTTCTTTGGGTGCGAAGGATGCTTCGGCAGAATTCTGCATGTAGGGCTTCTATTGTGTGTTTTTCCCATTTAGTGTAGCTTTGGTGATTTAGCGGGCCCCATACTTCACTACCGTACAGTGCAATGGGCAGGATTATGCTGTCAAATATTTTGAGCCAGATTTTGATTGGGATTTGGATGTTGTAGAATTTTCTTTTTATTGCATATAGGGCTCTTCGGGCTTTTTCTTTTAGTGCATTCACTGCTATGCTGAAGCTCCCTGATGCTGTAATAGTTAGACCAAGGTAGGTGTAGCTCATAGTGTGTCCTATAGTGGTATCACTGAGGGTAAACTGGTATTTGTTTTCCTGATATCTGGGCCTTTTTTGAAAAATCATGATGTTGGTTTTCTTTAGATTTACTGTTAGAGCCCAATTTTGGCAGTATTTGTCGAGTAGGTCTAGTTGTTGCTGTAATCCCTGTTCTGTGGGAGACAGCAGAACCAGGTCGTCCGCATAGAACAGGGATTTCACTTCTCCATCCAGGAGACGGAGACCTGGTGACTCGCTTTGCTCCAGCATGTCTGCTAATTCATTTATGTATATGTTGAACAGGGTCGGGCTCAAATTGCAGCCCTGCCGGACGCCTCTTCTCTGGGTGAAGAAATCGGTGCGTTTGTCTCCAATTTTGACCCCGCATTTGTTTTTCAGATACATTGATTTAATAAGGTCATAGACTTTGCCCCCTATTCCACACTGAAGAAGTTTATAATAGAGCCCTTCGTGCCATATAGAGTCAAAGGCTTTCTTGAAGTCGATGAAACAAGCGAATATTTTCCCATTTTTTGTTTGGTGTATATGTTTTCCAATGAGGGTGTGAAGGGTATAGATATGGTCGGCGGTGCGGTGTTTTGGAAGAAAACCTATTTGGTTTTTTCTGAGGATATTATGTTTGTTAAGAAAATCAAGTAATCTACTATTTAGAATACTGCAGAATAACTTCCCTAGACAACTGTTGACACAGATGCCGCGGTAGTTATTTGGGTCTGATTTGTTTCCACTTTTATATATGGGGGAGATTAGTCCTTGGCACCAGATATCGGGAAAACAGCCTGAACGTAATATGATGTTGAATAATTTGAGTACCGCACCCTGCATCTCCATATTGCTGAACTTGAGCATTTCATTTTTGATGTTGTCTGGGCCACAGGCTTTCTTTAGGTGGAGAGATTTTGTTTTTGTGGCCAGTTCTTTCCATGTGATTGGGGAGTCTAGAGGGTTTTGGTTGTCTTTAATTGTTGCTTCTAATGTGTGGAGTTTTTCTGTGACCTGATGTTGACTTGGGTTTGTTTCGTTTATTGGGATGTCTTTGTAGAGGTTTTCAAAATGTGTTCTCCAGATGTCGCCATCTTGGATTGGTAATGCTTGCAATTGTGTTGTACTCAGGTTATTCCACATTTCCCAGAATTGTTTTGGATTGGTGGAGTTTTCAATTTCTTCGAGTATTTTGTGGGTATAGTTTTGTGTTTTGTTCCTAATGGTGTGTTTATATCTTTTGAGGGTTTCATTGTATCTAGTACGTAGGTCCGGATTGTTTGGTTGGCGATGCTTTTGGTTTGATATTTTTCTCAGGTCTTTTCTGGCATTTTTGCATTCGTGGTCAAACCATTTCTTATTTTTATTTTGTCTTTTGTGACGCTTCCTCTTCTGTTTCACGAGGTCGGCTTTTACAGCTGCCTCATGGAAGATCATATTTATATCCTCTATGGCCATGTTTGCACCATCTCTGGTGATCTCATACAGATTATCTTTAAATTTTGAAATTTTACTTGTGAGATCAGGTGAATTTAGTGCTGTGATGAATTTATCTCCACTGTCTGGGGCCCATCTGTATGTCTGGTTTATTTTATGTAGCTTACTGAGTTCCTTTTTTGTGTCTGTAGTTTGGGCAGAAAGTTTAAGGTACACATTTATTTGATTATGGTCTGAGAGGGGGGATTGCTCTCTCTCTCTCCTCACTCTCTCTCTCTCCTCACACTCTCTCTCTCTCCTCACTCTCTCTCTCTCCTCACACTCTCTCTCTCTCCTCACACTCTCTCCCTCCTCACACTCTCTTTCTCTATCCTCACACTCTCTCTCTCTCCTCACACACTCTCTCTCTCTCCTCACACTCTCTCTCTCCCCTCACACTCTCTCTCTCTCCTCACACTCTCTCTCTCTCCTCACACTCTCTCTCTCTCCTCACACTCTCTCTCTCTCCTCACACTCTCTCTCTCTCCTCACACTCTCTCTCTCTCCTCACTCTCTCCCTCTCTCCTCACACTCTCTCTCTCTCTCTCTCCTCACACTCTCTCTCACTCTCCTCACACTCTCTCTCTCCCTCCTTGTTAAGTATGTGTATTGTATTGCACAATTAACACAAAGACTTAAACGTATAACTCAAACAGGTCTTTACTGGTTGGAGGTAGGGACTATACATAGGTCTTTACTTCATGCCCACAGGCGGGAACTGAGGGGGATCAGTACCCACAGTACTATTTATACCCCTATGGCCAGGAGTGGTACTGCGTATCACTACGCCCAACAAGTAGTGCAGTCCTGTCCATAGGTTCAAAGTAGCACACATATTACATACACAACATTCCTCCCTTCCTAGCTTTACAGTCATCTCCCCATTTAACATAACGTAATAACATATATACATATATAACTTCAGGTTTACATAACAGAATAACATAGATACATAGATAACTTCATGTCAAAACAGATCACAGATTCAGTCTCTGCGGAAAACAGTTCACAGATTCAATCTCTGTGGTGTAGTCGGTTCACGTTGCTGGAGTGACTCATTCAATAGTCCTTCCATGGATTTAACAGTTTGAACTTCCGAACTGAATTGGCTCCGTTCGGAGGGACCACGTGTGTGATCTGGTAGAGGTGATAATGGTTCAGATGGGTCATCTTCTGTTTTTACTTTTCCTTTTCTGCTTCTTGGAGACTCTCTGGGCTCCATTGTCAGCTGCCACAGCTGCCAGCTGCATGCGCAGTTCCTCCTTCTCTTCCTCCTGTTTCCGTCGTAGAGCCAGCTTCTCCCGATGTTCCGTAGACTTTTGGTGCTCCTCCATGATTTCTGCACTTTGGGAGTCGAAGTTACAAGCTGGGCAGGACAGGACATCGTAATATTCGGTGTCGTCCTGAGCTAGACCAGTGAGAGGGTCGTCTATTTCCTCCATACCCAGCTGGACATTAGCCAGCTCTTGTTCCAAATCCAGACATCTTTCCTGAAGAGACTTCTTCATGTGTACCTCTGCATCCAGCTTTTTCTGGGCTTTCAGCAAGTCGTTTACTAGTGACCTCATTTGTGATTTTAATACTTCAACTTCCTTTGGAGATTGATTGATCGGACTATGCAATCCCTCTACCGGAGCAGCTGTTTCAGCGGTCTGTTGTTCTACGTTGACGTGAGTCAGCGTACTTTTGGCATCCAAGGGCTGCTCTGTTGCAGTCATCTCAGTCTGTGTTGCCACCTCAGCTCTTCCAATAACCTTTGAGAGCTCCGAACCCCTTTCGTTTGAATATTGAAGTTCATGTTCAAGTTTTTCCCATTTCAGAGTCCTGTCCTTCAGCATATGCAGGAGTTGGCTGACCGTTAACTCCTCTGACATCAGACGTTTTGTGTGCTCCTGCTCCATTTTCTCCATCAGCTGCTTCTGTTGTCTTTCCAGATTCTCCAACTCTATATCAAAGAACTCTTTCGTTGCATTCAACTCTTGCTCAAAACGGCGAAGCATTTGTTCTAATTGCTGTTGTAGTTTGAAATGGAGTTGAGTTCGAGCCCGGTGTCCCTCAGAAATGGGCACATCAGTAGACTTGCCAGACTCAGAATCCACAGTTAAACTATGTTGTTGTTGCTCAGTGGAATTCTGTGCTGAAACTTTGTCTTTTGCACCTGAGTTGGGCTTACCATCATCCGTTCCAGAGTCTGGGCCGACTATCTTCACCGAGTTCTCACTCGTTATTGTTTGTAGGAAATGCCAGTCCATATTCATTTTCCTAATCCACTCCCGTCCTAGTAGTGGAGGACCTCCTTCAGATATCACATATAAGTCCATTATTTGACTGTCTTCGCCCTTGTGGACCACTGCAACCTCTATTTTCCCGATGGGGTACACTCTTTGCCCCGTGTATGTTTTCAATATAATCCCCGTATCCTGTAGGGGAATATGCTGGAATAACTTTCCGTAATCTTTCTTATTTATGACCGTCAATGCCGATCCAGTGTCCAATTCCAGTTTTACTTGGACTCCTTCTATCTGAAGAGTGACCCAAATTGTCTGGAGGTCTGCACCCTTACCAGCGTTGAGTACTCTTAAGCTAGCCAGTTCATTACAGCTTAAGCTAGCCAGTTCATTACTGCTAGCGTCTGAATCGGACTCCTGTTCGGTCACCTTGTGTACCTTTGCGTATTTTCCTTGCGGTGACTTCTTGTTGCTGGTCTTCTTCCCTGACCTGCATACTCTAGCTATATGTCCAAGCCTACCACAAGTTCTACATTCTTGGTTTTTAAACCAACACTGGTTCTGATCATGCGTTGTCTTTCCACAACGATAACATTTGCCAGAACTCACACCCAATTTGTGTGCACTGAGCTCCGGTGACCGTAGCTGCATTACTGCCGTGCCTCTCGCTGCGGCTTCGTGTGCTGCTGCCATAGTGACCGCCTTCTCAAGCGTCAGCTCATTCTCCTCGAGCAGTCACTTTTGTGTATCCTGTTTAAATAAACCACACACAAATTTGTCTCGAAGTGCCTCTGTCAATCCCGTTCCAAACTGGCAATATTTCGCTAATTTACGCAATTCCAGCAAATAATCAGCATTGCTTTCCTGCTGTAGCTGCCTTCTGTCGTAAAATTTAAATCGTTCCGCTAGCATCAGCGGCGTGGGGTTTAGATGATCTTTCAGGACAGTAACAATCTCATCGAACGTCTTATCCGCCGGTTCATCTGGTGATAACAGGTGTTTCAATTGCCCGTATGTCTTCGCACCCATTAAATTTAATAATGTTAGTGCTTTATCAGCCTCACGAATTTTATTGGCCTTACAATAATTTTTAACTCGTTCAACATATATGGCCCAATCTTCGATGTCACTATCAAAGTTGCTAATATTCCCGTGTTTAGGCATTGTAGTACTTTATCAGATTTGCAATTTCTCAGATTTTTTTTTTTTTTTACTGTTATCCAAGATGGCGGCTTCCCGCTCTTGCCGTCGTCCTCCGCCCACAAAATGGCGGTTTTCCCGCTTCTGCCTTCTTCCCCAGCGGTTTTCCCGTGAAAAATGGCGGCTTTCCCGCGCTTCTCGCTCTCCCCGCCCACTTCAATGGCGGTTTTCCTGCGCTTCTCGTCGCTGACTTTCAGCCCGACTGCGGCTCTTATCTCCTGTGCGATCGCTGGTGCGCCGCCCGCCCGAAACGGTTCTCAGCCCTTATCACCGGTGCGATCGCTGGCCCGCTAAGCGCCTCCCGCTTGAAGCGGCTCCCGGCCTCTGGCTCACCCGCTCGGCGGCTCTTGCTCGCTCCCTCCCGGGCTCTGGCTTACCCGCTCGCGCCCTCAGTGTCTGCCGACGCTGCGCCTTCCAGCCCGAGTGCGGCCCTTATCAGGGATTTCGATCGATTGCCCTTCTACCTCCGACTTCCCCCAGCCCTGTCTTTGCAGCCAACGCTGCTTGGCTTACCCACCACCGAGGTTGAAAAAGCTGCAGGATGTCTTCTGTCCTCCCGTTTTCAGTCGTTGATGGAGGCTTCAGGGTCCTAATGCCTGTCGCTTCCAGTCGCTGGAAGCTGTCAGGATTTCTGCTGCCCTTCAGTTTTCAGTGGGGTGTTGAGGATTGGAACCTCTCTTCAACGTCCTGTCTTTGGACGAAGCCGCTGTGGAATAACTGCCGCAGGGTTCGAACCGACTCGTCGCCAGTGTTAAGTATGTGTATTGTATTGCACAATTAACACAAAGACTTAAACGTATAACTCAAACAGGTCTTTACTGGTTGGAGGTAGGGACTATACATAGGTCTTTACTTCATGCCCACAGGCGGGAACTGAGGGGGATCAGTACCCACAGTACTATTTATACCCCTATGGCCAGGAGTGGTACTGCGTATCACTACGCCCAACAAGTAGTGCAGTCCTGTCCATAGGTTCAAAGTAGCACACATATTACATACACAACACTCCTCACTCTCTCTCTCTCTCCTCACACTCTCTCTCTCTCCTCACTCTCTCTCTCTCTCCTCACACTCTCTCTCTCTCTGCTCACACTCTCTCTCTCTCCTCACACTCTCTCTCTCTCCTCACTCTCTCTCTCTCTCCTCACTCTCTCTCTCTCTCCTCACACACTCTCTCTCCTCACACTCCAATTCCAATTCCAATTCAAATGCTTTATTGGCATGAAAGTTTACAGAGAACCATATTGCCAAAGCTTACATAGGAAAAAGGTACAGTTTTCCAACATTCTGTAGGTGTCAATCGATTTGACATTTGTTGGGTACATACAATATTACTTTTAAACAATATTAATTGTAAACAGTCTTTGTACTTCATTTGGTACGTTCAATATTAATTTTAAACAGTCTTAATTTTAAACAGTCCTCAGGTTGTGACATGTTGTTACATATTTGGCCCCAAGGTATGGTCTGTCTCCTTCTCCTAGGACTAATCTCAATTTTGACAGGTCATCCAATTCCTTGAAATCTGGGGTTGTTTGGCTTAGCTTGTTGAATAATATGTTTCTTGATGTGTTGAATTTTCCGCATTTTAGGAGGAAATGCATCTCTGTTTCAACCTCGCCGGCCAGACATTGATCGCATATTCTATTCTCTCTAGGCTGCCAGGATTTCTTGTATCTGCCTTTTTCAATTTCCAGTTGGTGGTCGCTTAGTCTGTACCTGGTGAGGGTCTGTCTCTGTTTTGTGTCTCTGATGGTCGTGAGGTAGTCTGCCAGTTTATATTCTCTTTTAGGGCCCGGTAACATTCTAATCTGCTTTGGCTTTCGGTTATTTTGTTCCAATGTTCCAGGTAGGTTTCTTTGCATTGTTTAATGATTTGGTTCACTCGGATTGGTGTTTGGACGGCTGTGTTGGTCTGGGGCTGGTCAGGGTCTGGCTGAGTACTTAGTTTCAGTAGCAGCTGACTCAGGGGACTCTTTTCTGGGTTTAGCTCTTGGGTCTGAAAGGCTTTGAAATGAAGGGTGTCTGGGGAGCTAGATTTGAGGTGATTTAGGAAGTTTAGTGCTCGTTTTTGGATGTTTATTATCAGTGGGTATCTGCCTAGTTCGGCTCTGCATGCATTTGTTGGCGTTTTTCTTTGGGTGCGAAGGATGCTTCGGCAGAATTCTGCATGTAGGGCTTCTATTGTGTGTTTTTCCCATTTAGTGTAGCTTTGGTGATTTAGCGGGCCCCATACTTCACTACCGTACAGTGCAATGGGCAGGATTATGCTGTCAAATATTTTGAGCCAGATTTTGATTGGGATTTGGATGTTGTAGAATTTTCTTTTTATTGCATATAGGGCTCTTCGGGCTTTTTCTTTTAGTGCATTCACTGCTATGCTGAAGCTCCCTGATGCTGTAATAGTTAGACCAAGGTAGGTGTAGCTCATAGTGTGTCCTATAGTGGTATCACTGAGGGTAAACTGGTATTTGTTTTCCTGACATCTGGGCCTTTTTTGAAAAATCATGATGTTGGTTTTCTTTAGATTTACTGTTAGAGCCCAATTTTGGCAGTATTTGTCGAGTAGGTCGAGTTGTTGCTGTAATCCCTGTTCTGTGGGAGACAGCAGAACCAGGTCGTCCGCATAGAACAGGGATTTCACTTCTCCATCCAGGAGACGGAGACCTGGTGACTCGCTTTGCTCCAGCATGTCTGCTAATTCATTTATGTATATGTTGAACAGGGTCGGGCTCAAATTGCAGCCCTGCCGGACGCCTCTTCTCTGGGTGAAGAAATCGGTGCGTTTGTCTCCAATTTTGACCCCGCATTTGTTTTTCAGATACATTGATTTAATAAGGTCATAGACTTTACCCCCTATTCCACACTGAAGAAGTTTATAATAGAGCCCTTCGTGCCATATAGAGTCAAAGGCTTTCTTGAAGTCGATGAAACAAGCGAATATTTTCCCATTTTTTGTTTGGTGTATATGTTTTTCAATGAGGGTGTGAAGGGTATAGATATGGTCGGTGGTGCGGTGTTTTGGAAGAAAGCCTATTTGGTTTTTTCTGAGGATATTATGTTTGTTAAGAAAATCAAGTAATCTACTATTTAGAATACTGCAGAATAACTTCCCTAGACAACTGTTGACACAGATGCCGCGGTAGTTATTTGGGTCTGATTTGTTTCCACTTTTATATATGGGGGAGATTAGTCCTTCGCACCAGATATCGGGAAAACAGCCTGAACGTAATATGATGTTGAATAATTTGAGTACCGCACCCTGCATCTCCATATTGCTGAACTTGAGCATTTCATTTTTGATGTTGTCTGGGCCACAGGCTTTCTTTAGGTGGAGAGATTTTGTTTTTGTGGCCAGTTCTTTCCATGTGATTGGGGAGTCTAGAGGGTTTTGGTTGTCTTTAATTGTTGCTTCTAATGTGTGGAGTTTTTCTGTGACCTGATGTTGACTTGGGTTTGTTTCGTTTATTGGGATGTCTTTGTAGAGGTTTTCAAAATGTGTTCTCCAGATGTCGCCATCTTGGATTGGTAATGCTTGCAATTGTGTTGTACTCAGGTTATTCCACATTTCCCAGAATTGTTTTGGATTGGTGGAGTTTTCAATTTCTTCGAGTATTTTGTGGGTATAGTTTTGTGTTTTGTTCCTAATGGTGTGTTTATATCTTTTGAGGGTTTCATTGTATCTAGTACGTAGGTCCGGATTGTTTGGTTGGCGATGCTTTTGGTTTGATATTTTTCTCAGGTCTTTTCTGGCATTTTTGCATTCGTGGTCAAACCATTTCTTATTTTTATTTTGTCTTTTGTGACGCTTCCTCTTCTGTTTCACAAGGTCGGCTTTTACAGCTGCCTCATGGAAGATCATATTTATATCCTCTATGGCCATGTTTACACCATCTCTGGTGATCTCGTATGGGTTTTCTTTAAATTTTGATATTTTACTTGTGAGATCAGGTGACTTTAGTGCTGTGATGAATTTTTCTCCACTGTCTGGGGCCCATCTGTATGTCTGGTTTATTTTATGGAGCTTACTGGGTTCTTTTTTTGTGTCTGTAGTTTGGGCAGAAAGTTTAAGGTACATATTTATTTGGTTATGGTCTGAGAGGGGGGATTGCTGCCTGACAGTGAATGAGTTGATATCGCAGGGGTCCAGGTCAGTGATTGTATAGTCCACCACACTAGACCCAAGAGTTGAGGAGTATGTGAGTCTCCCTAGGGAGTCCCCTCTGAACCTACCGTTAACTATGTACAGGCCTAAGGCTCGGCAGAGTTGCACTACCTCCCTACCGCTTTTATTTATTTCACGATCAAGGTTGTTCCGATTTGCGATGGCTGGTGTGACATCTAAAGGGGTCTGGCCAAACACATGGTTGTTTCCCTGTGGGTCTATGAAGTCAGGTTCACAACCGGTCCTTGCATTTAGGTCCCCACATATTATCACCTTTCCTTGGGCCTGGAAATGGCTGATTTCCATGTGGAGAGTATCAAATAACTCCTCTTCGAAATATGGCGATTCTATTGGAGGTATGTAGATCGCACATAAGTAAACATCTTTTTTTGCTATTCCTATATTTTTATCTAGTTTTAGCCATACGTGTGATTTTCCCTGTTTTACCGGTGAGATGTGTTTGTCCAGTTCTCCCTTATACCACACCAATATTCCCCCGGAGGTTCTGCCCTTGCGTGTTTTAGTGTTCTTTACTGAGGGCACAATGATTTCATGGTACATTGGAGGACAGTGGGTCGGCACGTCCTTTTGGCACCATGTTTCTGTTAACACAATTATATCAATGTCTTTTATAGCTTTTAGGAATTCAGGGTCTGTACTCTTCATCCCAAAAGTTGAGGAGCGGAGGCCCTGGATATTCCAGCCGCTTATGTGGAAAGAACGCATTTATATAGTTCAATAAAACGAAATAAAATGGACCTATTTTGTGGGATGAGTGTGGAAACACTATTTTCTATAATGCTAAATGATGATTTAGTATAAATTTCATGAGGCATGCACATATATCTATCTAATAATAGTAATAATACTGATCAATAATGATAATGATAAATAACAATATTAATAATTTCTCCGGCTTTCTATCAGGCTGTTCAGCATCGTCATGATCTTTCTCAGTTCTTGGTCTACAGTCTGTGGTCTAGAGGGGGGTCTTGGGTCAGGTATAAAAGCTCGGTTCTGTTGTTGGTTTTGTAATGGGGGGTGGGGGACATTGGTGGTCCTGTTTGGGCTCCCAATGGTAGAGGGGGTGGGAGGGCTGCGTCTTTTGGCAGTGTTTATGAGGTTTCTTGCGAAGACCCACATCCGCTGTTTGAGTAGATGTATTTCATCATAGAGGTCCCTTGTGTTGATGTTTGGATGATGGGCCAGGGAGACGTTGGGGAGGACAGAACATCTCGTGTCGATCTCCCTGTTGGTGTTGTGGATTATATAGGCTGGGGTGTCCTTTCTGGGCAGTAGTGTGGAGATCACGATCCGCACCTCGGGGAATTCCCTGCTGGCCTTTTCCGCCATCCTGCTCACCGCCCTAGCAGTGCCTTCCTGTAGGGTGCGTAGGTCGTTCGTGCCTGTGTGGATCACAATCCATTTGGGGCTTCCAAGGGATTCTTTGTTCAGGACCTTCATTGCTTGGTCTGTGTTGCTGCACCATTTTTTCAGGACTTGATGGTCTGGGAACAGCCTCTGGGGGTCCAGAAACTTTCCGTTGGAGTCGGTCAGCAGGACCGCCTGAGGGGCTGGTTTTTCAGACTGGGTAACAGTAGTCTGGGTAGGACTCGCCTGGTGGCTGGTTGTTGGCTGGGTTTCTGGGATATGTTGTGTGGCAGGAGCGGGGTTTGGGGCTTTCGGTGTGTCCTCGTTTGGGGGGGTATCTGTCGGTTTTTGTGTTCCTGTGTGTGAGGACTGGGTAGCAGTAGTCTGGGCATGATTCGACTGAGGGCTGGTTGGAGCGGGGTTTGTGGCTTTCGGTGTGTCGTCGTGTGGGGTGGCATCCGGCGGGTTCTGTGTCCTTGTGTGTGTTGTTTTTGTGTCCTCAGGTTTTTGGACCTTAAGAGGTTTGTGTTGCCTGCTGAGCCTTTCTACGGTCTCCTTCGTTTTGTTTAGTTGAGTACGGAGTTCTTTGATCTCATTTCTTTGCTCCTCTATGGTCTTTGTCATCTTGTGGATGGTGGACTCGTGTTCCGTTTTTAGCTGTTTGAATTCCTCCTTCAGATTCTTGGCCAGTGTTTCTCTGTATTCGTTGAAATCAAGTTCTAGTTTGGCCAGATTCTCTTTCATCATTTTGTTTTCGTTGAGAGGTGTGGGGGGGGTGGAGATGGACAGGGAGGTGTTTTCCTCTGCTGGTCTCTCTTCTTCTTCCTCCACTTGGTTCTCATCATCCTCTGTTCGACTCTCTTTTGCTTCCTGTCCATTGGTCCTCTTTGTGTCTGCCATAGTTTTCAACTGGGGGAATTCCTTTTCGAAGGAGTCCAGATTTTCCACATTCCCCTGTATCATGATCTTTCTATTTTTGTTGTAGTAGCTTATGGTTAGCAGGGGGTCATCTTTATCTAGGTTTCCATCTTTACATATTTTCAGTCTGCCTCCACTGCCAATACCTTCACTGGAGACGTATGCGTAGTGTTTTTGTAAAGTCTCCTTCCAGGAGGTGACGTATTCGGTGTAGAATATGAGGTTGTTCTTCAGCTTAGTCCCTTTGTGTGTGGTATAGTCAACGTAGAGGATCTCTGGGTTATTTTTTAGTGTTGTGTACTTGTATTTTTCCTTTGCTTTATTTTTTGTGCATTGCTCAGGATATATCATTTCCCTGCTCATTGTAGTCGCTTGTTTTTTGTCTCAGATAGATATCTTTTTTTTCCTCTTTTTTGTGTCGTGTTCCACCTTAGCCCACTTTTAGGTCCAAAATTGGGAGTTTTTCAGGGGTTCATCTTTGATATCGCTGTTCTTAAAGGTTTATCTTTCTCTTTCTCTCACAGGATCTTGGTTCGGGTAGTTTATCGTTTCTCTTGGGTTTCTATTCCTTTTCCTCGCGGGTTTGTTGTTCTTTTTTCAGGTATTTAAATAAAATTAAACTTTTTCCGAACTAACTTTAACTAAAATGAAACTTAGGTAGAATTAGGTAAAACTTATTTCTCCGTTTTTTTTTTTTCTCTTCCGACTCTCTCACTCGCTCTCCGGGCCTCGGACTCTCTCTCTCTCTCCGTGTTCCAAACTCGTCCACTCTCCGTGCCCCGGACTCATTCGCTTTCCGCGCTCTGGGCGGATCTCCTCGTGTCGTCGTGTCGGTCTCAGGCCCCCGGGTTTTTTGACTGACCAGGCTGTTTTCTGCCCTGGTCTCCCGGTCTCCGTTCCCGCGGTCTCTGGGCCTCGCGGTCTCGGGTTCACCCTCCCCAGGCCTCTTACTCGTTTTCACGGTTCGGGCCGCTCCTCCCGTTCTCCGACCTCGCGGTCTCGGGTTCGCCCTCCCCAGGCCTCTTACTTGTTTTCCCGGTTCGGGCCGCTCCTCCCGTTCTCCGACCTCGCGGTCTCGGGTTCGCCCTTCCCAGGCCTCTTACTTGTTTTCCCGGTTCGGGCCGCTCCTCCCGGTCTCCGATCCCGCGGTCTCTGTGCCTCGCGTTCTCGGGTTCACCCTCCCCAGGCCTCTTATTTATTGTCCTGGTTCTGGCTGCTCCTCCCGGTCTCCGGTCTCGCGGTTCAGGCCTCTGTTTCTCTCTCTCTCCAGCTTTTTCTCTCCAGCTGGTGTTTCCTCTCCTCTCTCTCTCTCACGCTCTCTCGCTCCCTCCCGCTCCGATGTCCTCTCTCTCTGTTGCCGGGATCTCTCTCTCTGTTCCCGGGTTCTCTCTCTCTCTGTTCCCGCGACCTCGCTCTCTCTCTCTCTCTGTCCCCGGGCCTTACTGTGTCTCTGGGCCGGTCTCTCAGTCTCGGTCAGCCGGGCTGTGTCCCGGGTGTCTCCGGGCTCTCGGTGTCCTGGTGCCGGGTCGCTCGGTCTCTCTCTCTCTCTCCTCACACTCTCTCTCTCCTCACACTCTCTCTCTCTCCTCACACTCTCTCTCTCTCTTCCCTCACTCTCTCACTCCTCACACTCCCTCTCTCTCCTCACACTCTCTCTCTCTCTCCTCACACTCTCTCTCTCTCTCCTCACACTCTCTCTCTCTCCTCACACTCTCTCTCTCTCTCATCACACTCTCTCTCTCTCTCCTCACACTCTCTCTCTCTCCTCACACACTCTCTCTCCTCACACTCTCTCTCTCTCCTCACACTCTCTCTCTCTCCTCACACTCTCTCTCTCCTCACTCTCTCTCTCTCCTCACGCTCTCTCTCTCCTCACACTCTCTCTCTCCTCACACTCTCTCTCTCTCTCCTCACACTCTCTCTCTCTCTCCTCACACTCTCTCTCTCCTCACACTCTCTCTCTCTCCTCACACACTCTCTCTCCTCACACTCTCTCTCTCTCCTCACACTCTCTCTCTCTCTCCTCACACTCTCTCTCTCTCCTCACACTCTCTCTCTCTCTCCTCACTCTCTGTCTCTCCTCACACTCTCTCTCTCCTCACACTCTCTCTCTCTCCTCACATTCTCTCTCTCTCTCCTCACTCTCACTCTCTCCTCACTCTCTCTCTCTCCTCACACTCCAATTCCAATTCCAATTCAAATGCTTTATTGGCATGAAAGTTTACAGAGAACCATATTGCCAAAGCTTACATAGCAAAAAGGTACAGTTTTCCAACATTCTGTAGGTGTCAATCGATTTGACATTTGTTGGGTACATACAATATTACTTTTAAACAATATTAATTTTAAACAGTCTTTCTACTTCATTTGGTACGTTCAATATTAATTTTAAACAGTCCTCAGGTTGTGACATGTTGTTACATATTTGGCCCCAAGGTATGGTCTGTCTCCTTCTCCTAGGACTAATCTCAATTTTGACAGATCATCCAATTCCTTGAAATCTGGGGTTGTTTGGCTTAGCTTGTTGAATAATATGTTTCTTGATGTGTTGAATTTTTCGCATTTTAGGAGGAAATGCATTTCTGTTTCAACCTCGCCAGCCAGACATTGATCGCATATTCTATTCTCTCTAGGCTGCCAGGATTTCTTGTATCTGCCTTTTTCAATTTCCAGTTGGTGGTCGCTTAGTCTGTACCTGGTGAGGGTCTGTCTCTGTTTTGTGTCTCTGATGGTCGTGAGGTAGTCTGCCAGTTTATATTCTCTTTTTAGGGCCCGGTAACATTCTAATCTGCTTTGGCTTTCGGTTATTTTGTTCCAATGTTCCAGGTAGGTTTCTTTGCATTGTTTAATGATTTGGTTCACTCGGATTGGTGTTTGGACGGCTGTGTTGGTCTGGGGCTGGTCAGGGTCCGGCTGAGTACTTAGTTTCAGTAGCAGCTGACTCAGGGGACTCTTTTCTGGGTTTAGCTCTTGGGTCTGAAAGGCTTTGAAATGAAGGGTGTCTGGGGAGCTAGATTTGAGGTGATTTAGGAAGTTTAGTGCTCGTTTTTGGATGTTTATTATCAGTGGGTATCTGCCTAGTTCGGCTCTGCATGCATTTGTTGGCGTTTTTCTTTGGGTGCGAAGGATGCTTCGGCAGAATTCTGCATGTAGGGCTTCTATTGTGTGTTTTTCCCATTTAGTGTAGCTTTGGTGATTTAGCGGGCCCCATACTTCACTACCGTACAGTGCAATGGGCAGGATTATGCTGTCAAATATTTTGAGCCAGATTTTGATTGGGATTTGGATGTTGTAGAATTTTCTTTTTATTGCATATAGGGCTCTTCGGGCTTTTTCTTTTAGTGCATTCACTGCTATGCTGAAGCTCCCTGATACTGTAATAGTTAGACCAAGGTAGGTGTAGCTCATAGTGTGTCCTATAGTGGTATCACTGAGGGTAAACTGGTATTTGTTTTCCTGACATCTGGGTCTTTTCTGAAAAATCATGATGTTGGTTTTCTTTAGATTTACTGTTAGAGCCCAATTTTGGCAGTATTTGTCGAGTAGGTCTAGTTGTTGCTGTAATCCCTGTTCTGTGGGAGACAGCAGAACCAGGTCGTCCGCATAGAACAGGGACTTCACTTCTCCATCCAGGAGACGGAGACCTGGTGACTCGCTTTGCTCCAGCATGTCTGCTAATTCATTTATGTATATGTTGAACAGGGTCGGGCTCAAATTGCAGCCCTGCCGGACGCCTCTTCTCTGGGTGAAGAAATCGGTGCGTTTGTCTCCAATTTTGACCCCGCATTTGTTTTTCAGATACATTGATTTAATAAGGTCATAGACTTTGCCCCCTATTCCACACTGAAGAAGTTTATAATAGAGCCCTTCGTGCCATATAGAGTCAAAGGCTTTCTTGAAGTCGATGAAACAGGCGAATATGTTCCCATTTTTTGTTTGGTGTTTATGTTTTTCAATGAGGGTGTGAAGGGTATAGATATGGTCGGCGGTGCGGTGTTTTGGAAGAAAGCCTATTTGGTTTTTTCTGAGGATATTATGTTTGTTAAGAAAATCAAGTAATCTACTATTTAGAATACTGCAGAATAACTTCCCTAGAGAACTGTTGACACAGATGCCGCGGTAGTTATTTGGGTCTGATTTGTTTCCACTTTTATATATGGGGGAGATTAGTCCTTGGCACCAGATATCGGGAAAACAGCCTGAGCGTAATATGATGTTGAATAGTTTGAGTATCGCACCCTGCATCTCCATATTGCTGAACTTTAGCATTTCATTTTTGATGTTGTCTGGGCCACAGGCTTTCTTTAGGTGGAGAGATTTTGTTTTTGTGGCCAGTTCTTTCCATGTGATTGGGGAGTCTAGAGGGTTTTGGTTGTCTTTAATTGTTGCTTCTAATGTGTGGAGTTTTTCTGTGACCTGATGTTGACTTGGGTTTGTTTTGTTTATTGGGATGTCTTTGTAGAGGTTTTCAAAATGTGTTCTCCAGATGTCGCCATCTTGGATTGGTAATGCTTGCAATTGTGTTGTACTCAGGTTATTCCACATTTCCCAGAATTGTTTTGGATTGGTGGAGTTTTCAATTTCTTCGAGTATTTTGTGGGTATAGTTTTGTGTTTTGTTCCTAATGGTGTGTTTATATCTTTTGAGGGTTTCATTGTATCTAGTACGTAGGTCCGGATTGTTTGGTTGGCGATGCTTTTGGTTTGATATTTTTCTCAGGTCTTTTCTGGCATTTTTGCATTCGTGGTCAAACCATTTCATATTTTTATTTTGTCTTTTGTGACGCTTCCTCTTCTGTTTCACGAGGTCGGCTTTTACAGCTGCCTCATGGAAGCTCATATTTATATCCTCTATGGCCGTGTTTACACCATCTCTGGTGATCTCATATAGATTTTCTTTAAATTTTGAAATTTTACTTGTGAGATCAGGTGAATTTAGTGCTGTGATGAATTTATCTCCACTGTCTGGGGCCCATCTGTATGTCTGGTTTATTTTATGTAGCTTACTGTGTTCCTTTTTTGTGTCTGTAGTTTGGGCAGAAAGTTTAAGGTACACATTTATTTGGTTATGGTCTGAGAGGGGGGATTGCTGCCTGACAGTGAATGCGTTGATATCGCAGGGGTCCAGGTCAGTGATTGTATAGTCCACCACACTAGACCCAAGAGTTGAGGAGTATGTGAGTCTCCCTTGGGAGTCCCCTCTGTACCTACCATTAACTATGTACAGGCCTAAGGCTCGGCAGAGTTGCACTACCTCCCTACCGCTTTTATTTATTTCACGATCAAGGTTGTTCCGATTTGCGATGGCTGGTGTGACATCTAAAGAGGTCTGGCCAAACACATGGTTGTTTCCCTGTGGGTCTATGAAGTCAGGTTCACAACCGGTCCTTGCATTTAGGTCCCCACATATTATCACCTTTCCTTGGGCCTGGAAATGGCTGATTTCCATGTGGAGAGTATCAAATAACTCCTCTTCGAAATATGGCGAATCTATTGGAGGTATGTAGATCGCACATAAGTAAACATCTTTTTTTGCTATTCCTATATTTTTATCTAGTTTTAGCCATACGTGTGATTTCCCCTGTTTTACCGGTGAGATGTGTTTGTCCAGTTCTCCCTTATACCACACCAATATTCCCCCGGAGGTTCTGCCCTTGCGTGTTTTAGTGTTCTTTACTGAGGGCACAATGATTTCATGGTACATTGGAGGACAGTGGGTCGGCATGTCCTTTTGGCACCATGTTTCTGTTAACACAATTATATCAATGTCTTTTATAGCTTTTAGGAATTCAGGGTCTGTACTCTTCATCCCAAAAGTTGAGGAGCGGAGGCCCTGGATATTCCAGCAGCTTATGTGGAAAGAACGCATTTATATAGTTCAATAAAACGAAATAAAATGGACCTATTTTGTGGGATGAGTGTGGAAACACTATTTTCTATAATGCTAAATGATGATTTAGTATAAATTTCATGAGGCATGCACATATATCTATCTAATAATAGTAATAATACTGATAAGATAACAATAATGATAATGATAAATAACAATATTAATAATTTCTCCGGCTTTCTATCAGGCTGTTCAGCATCGTCATGATCTTTCTCAGTTCTTGGTCTACAGTCTGTGGTCTAGAGGGGGGTCTTGGGTCAGGTATAAAAGCACGGTTCTGTTGTTGGTTTTGTAAAGGGGGGTGGGGGACATTGGTGGTCCTGTTTGGGCTCCCAATGGTAGAGGGGGTGGGAGGGCTGCGTCTTTTGGCAGTGTTTATGAGGTTTCTTGCGAAGACCCACATCCGCTGTTTGAGTAGATGTATTTCGTCATAGAGGTCCCTTGTGTTGATGTTTGGATGATGGGCCAGGGAGACGTTGGGGAGGACAGAACATCTCGTGTCGATCTCCCTGTTGGTGTTGTGGATTATATAGGCTGGGGTGTCCTTTCTGGGCAGTAGTGTGGAGATCACGATCCGCGCCTCGGGGAATTCCCTGCTGGCTTTTTCTGCCATCCTGCTCACCGCCCAAGCCGTGCCTTCCTGTAGGGTGCGTAGGTCGTTCGTGCCTGTGTGGATCACAATCCATTTGGGGCTTCCAAGGGATTCTTTGTTCAGGATCTTCATTGCTTGGCCTGTGTTGCTGCACCATTTTTTCAGGACTTGATGGTCTGGGAACAGCCTCTGGGGGTCCAGAAACTTTCCGTTGGAGTCGGTCAGCAGGACCGCCTGAGGGGCTGGTTTTTCAGACTGGGTAACAGTAGTCTGGGTAGGGCTCGCCTGGTGGCTGGTTGTTGGCTGGGTTTCTGGGATATGTTGTGTGGCAGGAGCGGGGTTTGGGGCTTTCGGTGTGTCATCGTTTGGGGGGGTATCTGTCGGTTTTTGTGTTCCTGTGTGTGAGGACTGGGTAGCAGTAGTCTGGGCATGACTCGACTGAGGGCTGGTTGGAGCGGGGTTTGTGGCTTTCGGTGTGTCTTCGTGTGGGGTGGCATCCGGTGGGTTCTGTGTCTTTGTGTGTGTTGTTTTTGTGTCCTCAGGTTTTTGGACCTTAAGAGGTTTGTGTTGCCTGCTGAGCCTTTCTACGGTCTCCTTCGTTTTGTTTTGTTGAGTACGGAGTTCTTTGATCTCATTTCTTTGCTCCTCTATGGTCTTTCTCATCTTGTGGATGGTGGACTCGTGTTCCGTTTTTAGCTGTTTGAATTCCTCCTTCAAATTCTTGGCCAGTGTTTCTCTGTATTCGTTGAAATCAAGTTCTAGTTTGGCCAGATTCTCTTTCATCATTTTGTTTTCGTTGAGAGGTGTGGGGGGGGTGGAGATGTACAGGGAGGTGTTTTCCTCTGCTGGTCTCTCTTCTTCTTCCTCCACTTGGCTCTCATCATCCTCTGTTCGACTCTCTTTTGCTTCCTGTCCATTGGTCCTCTTTGTGTCTGCCTTAGTTTTCAACTGGGGGAATTCCTTTTCGAAGGAGTCCAGATTTTCCACATTCCCCTGTATCATGATCTTTCTATTTTTGTTGTAGTAGCTTATGGTTAGCAGGGGGTCATCTTTATCTAGGTTTCCATCTTTACATATTTTCAGTCTGCCTCCACTGCCAATACCTTCACTGGAGACGTATGTGTAGTGTTTTTGTAAAGTCTCCTTCCAGGAGGTGACGTATTCGGTGTAGAATATGAGGTTGTTCTTCAGCTTAGTCCCTTTGTGTGTGGTATAGTCAACGTAGAGGATTTCTGGGTTATTTTTTAGTGTTGTGTACTTGTATTTTTCCTTTGCTTTATTTTTTGTGCATTGCTCAGGATATATCATTTCCCTGCTCATTGTAGTCGTTTGTTTTTTGTCTCAGATAGATAACTTTTTTTTTTCTCTTTTTTGTGTCGTGTTCCACCTTAGCCCACTTTTAGGTCCAAAATTGGGAGTTTTTCAGGGGTTCATCTTTGATATAGCTGCTCTTAAAGGTTTATCTTTCTCTTTTTCTCACAGGCTCTTGGTTCGGGTAGTTTATCGTTTCTCTCGGGTTTCTATTCCTTTTCCTCACGGGTTTGTTGTTCTTTTTTCAGGTTTTTTTTTTTCCCCGAGCTAAATTTAAATAAAATTAAACTTTTTCCGAACTAACTTTAACTAAAATGAAACTTAGGTAGAGTTAGGTAAAACTTATTTCTCCGGCTTTTTCTCTCCAGCTGGTGTTTCCTCTCCTCTCTCTCTCTCACGCTCTCTCGCTCCGTCTCTCTCTCTCTAGGTGCAGTTACCTCTCTTTGCTCCTTTTCTCCTTTCAGCCGTTTCCCTTCATTCAAATTTCGCGCTCTCAGCTCTCAGCTCCCAACGCTCTCTCCGGGCTTCTGCCCTGGCCCCAGCCTCTCGGCTCGGCTGTGCTGTCCCGGCCCGGTGTTTGTCCGAGTTTCTCCGACCCCGGAGTTTCTCGGGTTTCAGGCCCCGGGCTTGCTCGCTCTCCGGGCTTCTGCCCTGGCCCCAGCCTCTCGGCTCGGCTGTGCTGTCCCGGCCCGGTGTTTGTCCGAGTTTCTCCGACCCCGGAGTTTCTCGGGTTTCAGGCCCCGGGCTTGCTCGCTCTCCAGGCCCGACCCGATCCGGCACCCCTACCTCTCCACTCGCCTCTTTGACTGGCTCGGGCCGCTCCTCCCGGTCTGGGTCTACTCCTGTTGCTGCTCGCTCTCCTTCTCTCCAGTGCCTCGCTCGGCCCGGTTCCTCGGGCCTTTCTCCGGCTTCAGGCTCCGTGCTCCGGTTGCTGCTCGGGCTCTGCTCTCTCTCTCTCTCTCTCTCCTCACACTCTCTCTCTCTCCTCACACTCTCTCTCTCTCCTCACTCTCTATCTCTCTCTCTCCTCACTCTCTCTCTCTCTCCTCACTCTCTCTCTCTCCTCACACTCTCTCTCTCCTCACACTCTCTCTCTCTATCCTCACACTCTCTCTCTCTCCTCACACTCTCTCTCGCTCCTCACACTCTCTCTCTCCTCACACTCTCTCTCTCTCCTCACACTCTCTCTCTCTCCTCACACTCTCTCTCTCTCCTCACACGCTCTCTCTCTCCTCACACTCTCTCTCTCTCCTCACATTCTCTCTCTCTCCTCACACTCTCTCTCTCTCCTCACACTCACTCTCTCTCTCTCTCCTCACACTCTCTCTCTCCTCACACTCTCTCTCTCTCTCCTCACACACTCTCTCTCTCTCCTCACTCTCTCTCTCTCCTCACTCTCTCTCTCTCTCCTCACACTCTCTCTCTCTCTCCTCACTCTCTCTCTCTCCTCACACTCTCTCTCTCTCCTCACTCTCTCTCTCTCTCCTCACTCTCTCTCTCTCTCCTCACTCTCTCTCTCTCTCCTCACACTCTCTCTCTCTCCTCACAATCTCTCTCTCCTCACACTCTCTCTCTCTATCCTCACACTCTCTCTCTCTCCTCACACACTCTCTCTCTCTCCTCACACTCTCTCTCTCCCCTCACACTCTCTCTCTCTCCTCACACTCTCTCTCACTCCTCACACTCTCTCTCTCTCTCCTCACACTTTCTCTCTCTCCTCACACTCTCTCTCTCTCCTCACATTCTCTCTCTCTCCTCACACTCTCTCTCTCTCCTCACACTCTCTCTCTCTCCTCACACTCTCTCTCTCTCCTCACTCTCTCTCTCTCCTCACTCTATCTCTCTCCTCACACTCTCTCTCTCTCCTCACACTCTCTCTCTCTCCTCACAATCTCTCTCTCCTCACACTCTCTCTCTCTCCTCACACTCTCTCTCTCTTCCCTCACTCTCTCTCTCTCTCCTCACACTCTCTCTCTCTCTCTCTCCTCACTCTCTCTCTCTCTCCTCACACTGTCTCTCTCTCCTCACACTCTCTCTCTCCTCACACTCTCTCTCTCTCTCCTCACATTCTCTCTCTCCTCACACTCTCTCTCTCCTCACACTCTCTCGCTCTCCTCACTCTCTCTCGCTCTCCTCACTCTCTCTCTCTCTCCTCACACTCTCTCTGTCTCCTCCCACTCTCCCTCTCTCCTCACACTCTCTCTCTCCTCACTCTCTCTCTCTCTCCTCACACTCTCTCTCTCTCCTCACTCTCTCTCTCTCTCCTCACACCCTCTCTCTCTCCTCACTCTCTCTCTCTCTCCTCACTCTCTCTCTCTCTCTCCTCACACTCTCTCTCTCTCCCCTCACACTCTCTCTCTCCTCACACTCTCTCTCTCTCCTCACACTCTCTCTCTCCTCACACTCTCTCTCTCTCCTCACACTCTCTCTCTCTCCTCACACTCCCTCTCTCTCCTCACACTCTCTCTCTCTCCTCACACTCTCTCTCTCTCTCTCCTCACACTCTCTCTCTCCTCACACTCTCTCTCTCCTCACTCTCTCTCTCTCTCCTCACACTCTCTCTCCTCACTCTCTCTCTCCTCACACTCTCTCTCTCTCTCCTCACACTCTCTCTCTCTCCTCACTCTCTCGCTCTCTCCTCACACTCTCTCTCTCTCCTCACACTCTCTCTCCTCACACTCTCTCTCTCCTCACACTCTCTCTCTCCTCACACTCTCTCTCTCTCCTCACACTCTCTCTCTCTCCTCACACTCCCTCTCTCTCCTCACACTCTCTCGCTCTCCTCACACTCTCTCTCTCTCCTCACACTCTCTCTCTCTCCTCACGCTCTCTCTCTCTCTCCTCACACTCTCTCTCTCTCCTCACACTCTCTCTCTCTCTCCTCACACTTTCTCTCTCTCCTCACACTCTCTCTCTCTCCTCACACTCTCTCCCTCTCCTCACACTCTCTTTCTCTCCTCACACTCTCTCTCTCTCCTCACTCTCTCTCTCTCCTCACACTCTCTCTCTCTCCTCACATTCTCTCTCTCTCCTCACACTCTCTCTCTCTCTCCTCACACTCTCTCCCTCCTCACACACTCTCTCTCTCTCTCCTCACACTCTCTCTCTCTCCTCATGCTCTCTCTCTCTCCTCACTCTCTCTCTCTCTCCTCACACTCTCTCTCTCTACTCACACTCTCTCTCTCCTCACACTCTCTCTCTCTCCTCACAGTCTCTCTCTCTCCTCACTCTCTCTCTCTCTCCTCACTCTCTCTCTCTCCTCACACTCTCTCTCTCTATCCTCACACTCTCTCTCTCCTCACCCTCTCTCTCTCTCCTCACACACTCTCTCTCTCTCTCTCCTCACTCTCTCTCTCTATACTCTCTCTCTCTCTCTCTCCTCACACTCTCTCTCTATCCTCACCCTCTCTCTCTCTCCTCACATTCTCTCTCTCCTCACACTCTCTCTCTCCTCACTCTCTCTCTCTCTCCTCACACTCTCTCTCTCCTCACACTCTCTCTCTCTCTCCTCACACACTCTCTCTCTCCTCACACTCTCTCTCTCTCTCTCCTCACACTCTCTCTCTCTCTCCTCACGCTCTCTCTCTCCTCACACTCTCTCTCTCCTCACACTCTCTCTCTCTATCCTCAAACTCTCTCTCTCCTCACACACTCTCTCTCTCTCCTCACACTCTCTCTCTCCCCTCACACTCTCTCTCTCTCCTCACACTCTCTCACTCTCCTCACACTCAGTTCAGTTCAGTTCAGTTCAGTTCAAATGCTTTATTGGCATGAAAGTTTACAGAGAACCATATTGCCAAAGCTTACATTGCAAAAAGGTACAGTTTTCCAACATTCTGTAGGTGTCAATCGATTTGACATTTGTTGGGTATATACAATATTACTTTTAAACAATATTAATTTTAAACAGTCTTTCTACTTCATTTGGTACGTTCAATATTAATTTTAAACAGTCTTACTTTTAAACAGTCCTCAGGTTGTGACATGTTGTTACATATTTAGCCCCAAGGTATGGTCTGTCTCCTTCTCCTAGGATTAATCTCAATTTTGACAGATCATCCAATTCCTTGAAATCTGGGGTTGTTTGGCTTAGCTTGTTGAATAATATGTTTCTTGATGTGTTGAATTTTTCGCATTTTAGGAGGAAATGCATTTCTGTTTCAACCTCGCCAGCCAGACATTGATCGCATATTCTATTCTCTCTAGGCTGCCAGGATTTCTTGTATCTGCCTTTTTCAATTTCCAGTTGGTGGTCGCTTAGTCTGTACCTGGTGAGGGTCTGTCTCTGTTTTGTGTCTCTGATGGTCGTGAGGTAGTCTGCCAGTTTATATTCTCTTTTTAGGTCCCGGTAACATTCTAATCTGCTTTGGCTTTCGGTTATTTTGTTCCAATGTTCCAGGTAGGTTTCTTTGCATTTTTTAATGATTTGGTTCACTCGGATTGGTGTTTGGACGGCTGTGTTGGTCTGGGGCTGGTCAGGGACACTCTCTCTCTCCTCACGCTCTCTCTCTCTCCTCACACTCTCTCTCTCCTCACATTCTCTCTCTCTCCTCACACTCTCTCTCTCTCCTCTCAGTCTCTCTCTCTCCTCACACTCTCTCTCTCTCCTCACACTCTCTCTCTCTCTCCTCACACTCTCTCTCTCCTCAAACTCTCTCTCTCTATCCTCACACTCTCTCTCTCTCCTCACACTCTCTCTCTCTCTCCTCACACTCTCTCTCTCTCTCCTCACTCTCTCTCTCTCTATCCTCACTCTCTCTCTCCTCACTCTCTCTCTCTCTCCTCACTCTCTCTCTCTCTCCTCACACACTCTCTCTCTCCTCACAGTCTCTCTCTCTCCTCACACTCTCTCTCTCTATCCTCACCCTCCCTCTCTCTCCTCACACTCTCTCTCTCCTCACACTCTCTCTCTCCTCACACTCTCTCTCTCCTCACTCTCTCTCTCTCCTCACACTCTCTCCTCACACTCTCTCTCTCTCCTCACACACTCTCTCTCTCTCCTCACACTCTCTCTCTCTCCTCACACTCTCTCTCTCCTCACTCTCTCTCTCTCTCCTCACACTCTCTCTCTCTCCTCACTCTCTCTCTCTCCTCACACTCTCTCTCTCTCTCCTTACACTCTCTCTCTCCTCACACTCTCTCTCTCTATCCTCACACTCTCTCTCTCTCTCCTCACACACTCTCTCTCTCTCCTCACACTCTCTCTCTCCCCTCACACTCTCTCTCTCTCCTCACACTCTCTCTCTCTCTCCTCACACTCTCTCTCTCTCCTCACACTCTCTCTCTCTCCTCACACTCTCCCTCTCCTCACATTCTCCAATTCCAATTCCAATTCAAATGCTTTATTGGCATGAAAGTTTACAGAGAACCATATTGCCAAAGCTTACATATCAAAAAGGTACAGTTTTCCAACATTCTGTAGGTGTCAATCGATTTGACATTTGTTGGGTACATACAATATTACTTTTAAACAATATTAATTTTAAACAGTCTTACTTTTAAACAGTCCTCAGGTTGTGACATGTTGTTACATATTTGGCCCCAAGGTATGGTCTGTCTCCTTCTCCCAGGACTAATCTCAATTTTGACAGGTCATCCAATTCCTTGAAATCTGGGGTTGTTTGACTTAGCTTGTTGAATAATATGTTTCTTGATGTGTTGAATTTTTCGCATTTTAGGAGGAAATGCATTTCTGTTTCAACCTCGCCGGCCAGACATTGATCGCATATTCTATTCTCTCTAGGCTGCCAGGATTTCTTGTATCTGCCTTTTTCAATTTCCAGTTGGTGGTCGCTTAGTCTGTACCTGGTGAGGGTCTGTCTCTGTTTTGTGTCTCTGATGGTCGTGAGGTAGTCTGCCAGTTTATATTCTCTTTTTAGGGCCCGGTAACATTCTAATCTGCTTTGGCTTTCGGTTATTTTGTTCCAATGTTCCAGGTAGGTTTCTTTGCATTGTTTAATGATTTGGTTCACTCGGATTGGTGTTTGGACGGCTGTGTTGGTCTGGGGCTGGTCAGGGTCCGGCTGAGTACTTAGTTTCAGTAGCAGCTGACTCAGGGGACTCTTTTCTGGGTTTAGCTCTTGGGTCTGAAAGGCTTTGAAATGAAGGGTGTCTGGGGAGCTAGATTTGAGGTGATTTAGGAAGTTTAGTGCTCGTTTTTGGATGTTTATTATCAGTGGGTATCTGCCTAGTTCGGCTCTGCATGCATTTGTTGGCGTTTTTCTTTGGGTGCGAAGGATGCTTCGGCAGAATTCTGCATGCAGGGCTTCTATTGTGTGTTTTTCCCATTTAGTGTAGCTTTGGTGATTTAGCGGGCCCCATACTTCACTACCGTACAGTGCAATGGGCAGGATTATGCTGTCAAATATTTTGAGCCAGATTTTGATTGGGATTTGGATGTTGTAGAATTTTCTTTTTATTGCATATAGGGCTCTTCGGGCTTTTTCTTTTAGTGCATTCACTGCTATGCTGATGCTCCCTGATACTGTAATAGTTAGACCAAGGTAGGTGTAGCTCATAGTGTGTCCTATAGTGGTATCACTGAGGGTAAACTGGTATTTGTTTTCCTGATATCTGGGCCTTTTTTGAAAAATCATGATGTTGGTTTTCTTTAGATTTACTGTTAGAGCCCAATTTTGGCAGTATTTGTCGAGTAGGTCTAGTTGTTGCTGTAATCCCTGTTCTGTGGGAGACAGCAGAACCAGGTCGTCCGCATAGAACAGGGATTTCACTTCTCCATCCAGGAGACGGAGACCTGGTGACTCGCTTTGCTCCAGCATGTCTGCTAATTCATTTATGTATATGTTGAACAGGGTCGGGCTCAAATTGCAGCCCTGCCGGACGCCTCTTCTCTGGGTGAAGAAATCGGTGCGTTTGTCTCCAATTTTGACCCCGCATTTGTTTTTCAGATACATTGATTTAATAAGGTCATAGACTTTGCCCCCTATTCCACACTGAAGAAGTTTATAATAGAGCCCTTCGTGCCATATAGAGTCAAAGGCTTTCTTGAAGTCGATGAAACAAGCGAATATTTTCCCATTTTTTGTTTGGTGTATATGTTTTCCAATGAGGGTGTGAAGGGTATAGATATGGTCGGCGGTGCGGTGTTTTGGAAGAAAACCTATTTGGTTTTTTCTGAGGATATTATGTTTGTTAAGAAAATCAAGTAATCTACTATTTAGAATACTGCAGAATAACTTCCCTAGACAACTGTTGACACAGATGCCGCGGTAGTTATTTGGGTCTGATTTGGGAAAACAGCCTGAACGTAATATGATGTTGAATAATTTGAGTACCGCACCCTGCATCTCCATATTGCTGAACTTGAGCATTTCATTCTCTCTCTCCTCACACTCTCTCTCTCTCCTCACACTCTCTCTCTCTCCTCACTCTCTCTCTCTCCTCACACTCTCTCTCTCTCCTCACACTCTCTCTCTCTCCTCACACTCTCTCTCTCTCCTCACACTCTCTCTCTCCTCACACTCTCTCTCTCTCCTCACTCTCTCTCTCCTCACACTCTCTCTCTCTCCTCACACTCTCTCTCTCTTCCCTCACTCTCTCTCTCTCTCCTCACATTCTCTCTCTCTCTCCTCACTCTCTCTCTCTCTCTCCTCACACTCTCTCTCTCTCCTCACACTCTCTCTCCCTCCTCACATTATCTCTCTCCTCACACTCTCTCTCTCCTCACACCCTCTCGCTCTCCTCAATCTCTCTTGCTCTCCTCACTCTCTCTCTGTCTCCTCACACTCTCTCTCTCTCCTCACACTCTCTCTCTCCTCACTCTCTCTCTCCTCACACTCTCTCTCTCTCCTCACACTCTCTCTCTCTCTCCTCACTCTCTCTCCTCACACTCTCTCTCCTCACTCTCTCTCTCTCTCCTCACACTCTCTCTCTCTCCTCGCACTCTCTCTCTCCTCACACTCTCTCTCTCCTCACTCTCTCTCTCTCTCCTCACACTCTCTCTCTCTCCTCACACTCTCTCTCTCTCCTCACACTCTCTCTCTCTCCTCACACTCTCTCTCTCTCCTCACACTCTCTCTCTCTCCTCACACTCTCTCTCTCTCCTCACACTCTCTCTCTCTCCTCACACTCTCTCTTTCTCCTCACACTCTCTCTCTCTCCGCACTCTCTCTCTCTCTCCTCACACTCTCTCTCCTCACACTCTCTCTCTCCTCACTCTCTCTCTCTCGCCTCACACTCTCTCTCTCTCTCCTCACACTCTCTCTCTCTCCTCACACTCTCTCTCTCTCTCCTCACACTCTCTCTCTCTCCTCACACTCTCTCTCTCTCTCCTCACTCTCTCTCTCTCTCCTCACTCTCTCTCTCTCTCCTCACCCTCTCTCTCTCTCCTCACACTCTCTCTCTCCTCACACTCTCTCTCTCCTCACACTCTCTCTCTCTCCTCACACTCTCTCTCTCCTCACTCTCTCTCTCCTCACACTCTCTCTCTCCTCACACTCTCTCTCTCTCCTCACACTCTCTCTCTCTCCTCACACCCCCTCTCTCTCCTCACACTCTCTCTCTCCTCACACTCTCTCTCTCTCCTCACACTCTCTCTCTCTCCTCACACTCTCTCTCTCTCCTCACTCTCTCTCTCTCTCTCCTCACACTCTCTCTCTCTCCTCACTCTCTCTCTCTCCTCACACTCTCTCTCTCCTCACACTCTCTCTCTCTCCCCTCACACTCTCTCTCTCTCCCCACACTCTCTCTCTCTCTCTCTCCCTCTCCCCCACACACTCTCTCTCTCTCTCCCCCCTCACTCTCTCTCTCTCCTCACACTCTCTCTCTCTCTCTCTCCTCACAATCTCTCTCTCCTCACACTCACTCTCTCTCTCTCCCCACACACTCAATTGAATTCAATTCAAATCGCTTTATTGGCATGATAAGGTCCATCTTATGTTGCCAAAGCATCGAAAAACATTTGTGGTTGAACACATAAACGCAGATCTATTCTTACAGTGTATAAACACATATATCCCTGAGTGTATAAATATACATTCGTATAATTTGTATATACTCTTTCCTTAGGTTTACTGGTTGTCCCTCTGTTTATGGCAAGCTGTAACATAGTGTGCCGCTCAGGTTACACAGTTTCTCTGTTCCCCTAGTAGGTATGGGAGTTTTTGGTCGTCATTCAAATTTCTGAATTCAGCGCATATTTGTGAGAATTTTTGGTAGAAATTCTCCCTGATGCCCTGATATTTTCCACAAGCTGTGAGGAAGTGCCTCTCTGTCTCCACCACTCCCTGACTGCAGTGAGAGCATATCCTGTCCTCTCTTGGCAGCCGGGTCTGTCTGCGTCTGCCTTTTTCGATGGCCAGGCTATGTTCACTAAGTCTGTACCTTGTCAAGGTTTTTCTCAGTTTGCTATCCTTTACCATGGTCAGGTATTCAGCCATGTTGTATTGTCTGTTTAGGGCCAAGTAGCAATTGAGTTTGTTTTGGGAATTTTGTTGCTTCTGCCCAATATGACAGGTATTTTTCCTTTTGCTTAGTGACAATTGTGTTGGGTCGAATTCTCTGTGCTACGATGTCACTGTCCTGGGGCTGGTTATTGTTAGTAGTGTTAGTGGTTGCTTCACTGAGTCCCAGGACTAGTTGACTGAGGGTACTCTTCTTTATGATCCTCTCTTGGCATTTCAGGGCTTCGTAATGATAGCAGTGGGGGTTGCTCACTTTTAGGTGTTTCCAAAATTTGGTGGCTCTTTTTTGGATAGTAATTATTAGTGGATATTGGTCTAGTTCTGCCCTGCATGCATTGTTTACGGTTTTCCTTTGAGTCCGGAGGATACTTTTACAGAATTCTGCATGTAGGATCTCAATTGGGTGTTTGTCCCATTTTGCAAATTCTTTTTGTGTTAGCGGTCCCCACACCTCACTGCCATAGAGTGCAATTGGTTCAATTACTGATTTAAAAATTTTGAGCCAAATGCTAATTGGGATTTCTATTTGGATTGATTTTTTAATGGCATAGAAAGCCCTTCTAGCTTTCTCTTTCAGTTCATTCACAGCCAGATGAAAATTTCCTGTAGAGCTGATTTTTAAGCCCAAGTATGTGTAGTTAGTGGTTTGTTCAATTTTAGTTGTTCCTAGTGTGAAATTTATTCTGGGTCCCTGATGTCTGGATCTTTGCTGGAACACAAGGACTTTGGTTTTTTGGGGGTTTATTGTCAGGGCCCAGGTCTGACAGAATGATTCTAGCAGATCCAAGTTCTGCTGTAGACCCTCCTTAGTTGGTGACAGCAGAACCAGGTCATCTGCATAGAGGAGGAATTTAATCTTGGATTCATATCTCTCTCTCTCTCTCTCTCCCCTCTCTCTCTCTCTCCCCTCACTCTCTCTCTCTCTCCTCACTCTCTCGCTCTCTCTCCTCACTCTCTCTCTCTCTTTCTCCCCTCACTCTTTCTCCCCCCCCTCTCTCTCACTCTCTCTCTCTCTCCTCTCACACACACTCTCTCTCTCTCTCCCCTCACACTCTCTCTCTCTCTCTCTCTCCCCCTCACACTTTCCCTTCACTCTCTCTCGCAATTCAATTCAATTCAATTCAATTCAAATCATTTTATTGGCATGACAAGGTACATCTTATGTTGCCAAAGCATCGAAAAACATTCATGGTTGAACACATAAATACAGATCTATACATACAGTGTATAAACAGATATATCCCTGAGCGTATAAATATACATTCATATAATTTGTATATACCCTTTTCTTATATTTAGTGGTTGTCCCTCTGTTTACGGCAAGCTGTAACATAGTGTGCCGCTAAGGTTACACAATTTCTCTCTTCCCCTAGTTGATATGGGAGTTTTTGGTCGTCATTCAAATTTCTGAATTCCGGGCATTTTTTTGTGAATTTTGGGTAGAAATTCTCCCTTGTGCCCTGATATTTTCTACAAGCTGTAAGGAAGTGCATCTCTGTCTCCACCACTCCCTGACTGCAGTGAGAGCATATCCTGTCCTCTCTTGGTAGACGGGTCTGCCTGTGTCTACCTTTTTCGATGGCCAGGCTATGTTCACTAAGTCTGTACATTGTCAAGGTTTTTCTCAGTTTGCTATCCTTTACCATGGTCAGGTAATCAGCCATGTTGTATTGTCTGTTTAGGGCCAAGTAGCAATTGAGTTTGTTTTGGGTTTTTGTTATTTCTGCCCAATATGACAGATATTTTTCCTTTTGCTTAGTGACGATTGTGTTGGGTCGAATTCTTTGTGTTACGCTGTCACTGTCCTGGGGCTGGTTATTGTTAGTCATGTTAGTAGTTACTTCACTGAGTCCCAGGACTAGTTGACTGAGGGTATTCTTCTTTATGGTCCTCTCTTGGCATTTCAGGGCTTCGAAATGATAGCAGGGGGGGTTGCTCATTTTTAGGTGTTTCCAAAATTTGGTGGCTCTTTTTTGGATAGTGATTATTAATGGATATTGGCCTAGTTCTGCCCTGCATGCATTGTTTACGGTTTTCCTTTGAGTCCGGAGGATACTTTTACAGAATTCTGCATGTAGGATCTCAATTGGGTGTTTGTCCCATTTTGCAAATTCTTGTTGTGTTAGCGGTCCTCACACCTCACTGCCATAGAGTGCAATTGGTTCAATTAATGATTTAAAAATTTTGAGCCAAATGCTAATTGGGATTTCTATTTGGATTGATATTTTAATGGCATAGAAAGCCCTTCTTGCTTTCTCTTTCAGTTCATTCACAGCCAGGTGGAAATTTCCCGTAGAACTGATTTTTAAGCCCAAGTATGTGCAGTTAGTGGTTTGTTCAATTTTGGTTGTTCCTAGTGTGAAATTTATTTTGGGTCCCTGATGTCTGGATCTTTGCTGGAACACAAGGACTTTGGTTTTTTGGGGGTTTATTGTCAGGGCCCAGGTCTGGCAGAACGACTCCAGCTGATCCAGGTTCTGCTGTAGACCCTCCTTAGTTGGTGACAGCAGAACCAGGTCATCTGCATAGAGGAGGAATTTAACCTTGGATTCATATAGGGTGAGGCCGGGTGCTGTGGATTGTTCAAGTAGTTTTGCCAATTCATTTATGTAAATATTAAAGAGTGTCGGTGACATGGCCGAGCCCTGCGTCACCCCCCGCCACTGTGGGAAGTATTTTGTTTGTTTGTCTCCAATTTTAACTGCACATTTATTGTTTGTATATATTGATTTAATTACATCGTATGTTTTTCCCCCTACCCCGCTTTCGATAAGTTTCAGGAATAGACCATCGTGCCAGATGGAATCGAAAGCCTTCTGGAAATCTATAAAGCATGCGTAGATTTTGCTTTTGTTTTGATGAACATGTTTGTCAATTAGGGTCTGTAGGGTAAAGATATGATCTGATGTTCTATAGTTTGGTAGGAATCCAATTTGGCTTTTACTCAAGACATTGTGTTCCTCAAGGAAGTTTATAAGTCTTATGTTTATGATACTACAGAATACCTTCCCCAGGTTACTGTTTACACAGATGCCTCAATAGTTATTTGGGTCGACTTTGTCCCCACTTTTGTATATGGGCGTTATGAGTCCTTTGTTCACAGAAATCACAGAAACCCCACAGTGCAGATAGAGGCCATTTCGGCCCATCGAGCCTGCACCGACACATATCCCACCTGATCCCCGTAACCCCTACACCAACACATATCCCACCCTATCCCCGTAACCCCACGTATTTAATCCCCTTAACACTAAGGGTCAATTTATCATAGCCAATCAACCTAACCCGCACATCTTTGGACTGTGGGAGGAAACCGGAGCACCCGGAGGAAACCCATGCAAACACGGGGAGAATGTGCAAACTCCACACAGACAGTCGCCTGAGGCCAGATTCGAACCCGGGTCCCTGGCGCTGTGAGGCAACAGTGCTAACCACTATGCCACCGTGCTGCCCAGATATCAGGGAAGCAACTGACACTCAGAACCAAGTTGAAGAGTTTTAGGATAGCCAGTTTCATTTTATCGTCTGTGTGTTTAATCATCTCGCTTAGTATGCCGTCTGCACCGCAAGCTTTTCCTGGTCGCAGGTCCTTGAGTTTTTCAAATAGTTCTTTTTCTGTTATTATGGAGTCTAGCGGGTTTTGGTTATCTTTAATGGCCATTTCGAGCTTTTCCAGTTTTTTGCATATTTGGTGTTGCTCTGGCCTTAGTGTGTTTTTCTGGTATAATTTTTCAAAGTGGTTTTCCCATGTGTCTCCATTTTGAATGGCCAATTCGTCATGTTGTTTTTTGTGTAATGTATTCCAGTTGACCCAGAAACAATTGGAATCAATTGATTCCTCAATGGAGCTGAGTGTATTCTTAATATACTGCTCTTTTTTGGTTCTGTGTGTGTTTCTGTATTGTGTTAGTGTCTGACAATAAGTAAGGCATAATTCCTCATTTTCTGGTTGTCTGTGTTTTTGGTTTGATATTTTTCTAAGTTTTTTCCTCATGTTATGACAATCTGGGTCAAACCATTTTTCATAGTTTTTTGTTTTGGGTTTGTTCTTGCGAGCTTTCAAGTTTGACCTTGTTGCCAAATTATCAAAAATATTATTTAGGTTATTCACTGCCCGGTTTACGCCTTCTTTATTGTGTGTGTATATGTTTTCCAGAAAGGTGTCCAAGAGAGCTTGAGTTGATTGATTGCTAATTGCTTTCTGGTATTTTTCCGTGCTGTTATTGGCCCATCTGTACGATTTTTTGGTGTTGTACAGCTTACTGGGTTGTGTTTCTGTGTTGGTTGTTTCTGTCTTTTTAAGATACATAGTATCTGGGACTAGGGACAGGGTCACTGGCTAAGGCTTGGAAGCTAAGCTAGAGCCAGGCCTGGTTAGTACCTGGAGGGGTGACCATCAGGGAAGACCAGATGCAGAAGGTCACGGAAGGAGCCCCGAGGAGGGGTGGTTGGTGAGAAAGGTCACGGAAGGAGCCCCGGGAGGGGCAGCTGGTGAGCAGGCCCGGGCGTTGGGCTGAAGATTGTTGGACAGGAGGAATGGTGGAAATGGAATGGCGGCGCGCACAGACGCAGCGGCTTTGCTTCTCCCAGGACGGTGCTATTTACATTTAATGTTATTTGTACTGGACTCATGGGAGCTTGCAAGATCACATTTCATTGTTCATGTACTTGTGCATTGTACAATGACAATAAAGTTGAATTATTATTAAATTTGACTGTGGTCTGACAGTGTTGTTTGTGGTTTGACTGTGAATGCTCTGAAAGAGGATGGGTCCAAATCCATAATCATGTAGTCTACGGTGCTACAGCCAAGAGGTGAGCAATAGGTCGATCTTCCTAGGAAGTCTCCCATGAACCTACCATTGACAATGTACAGACCCAGGCTTTGACAGAGCTGCAGGAGCTGTTTTCCGTTAGTATTTGTCTGTTTGTCGCAGTTATGCCTGTATGGATGGGAAGGGATATCGAAGTGGTTATTCCCGAATATGTAATTGTTTCCCTGATTATTGGTGAAGTCTGGTTCGTCGCCAGTTCGTGAATTGAGGTCACCACAGATCAACACGTTCCCCTGGGCCTGGAATTGGATAATCTCCCTCTCAATGGTGGAGAAGGTGTCCTCTTTAAAGTACGGGGATTCCATTGGGGGGATATAGAGTGCGCAAATGAAAACCTCTTGAGTGTTAGAGATAATCCCCCTCTCAATTTTGAGCCACATGTGGTTTTTGCCCTTTTTTATAAATTTGATGCAATTCTTAAGCTCTGTTTTAAACCAAATCAGTATGCCTCCAGAGTCTCTGCCTTGGTTTACTCCTGGCAATTTATTGGAGTATTGTGTATGTACCTTTAAGAGAATAACTGGTCTCAGACTGCAGTACCGGCAGTGACCACCCCTGTATAAAAGGCGCTAGCAAGCCTCTGTAGTTTCAGTTTCCCGATTGACTCCTTTCAGTAAAGATTTGTTTTGTTCAACTCCTGCTGTCCGTGTCTCAATCATACACGGACATAATACTGGCGACGAGCAGATACGAACTTACCTACAGTCTGCACCACCTCCTGGGATCCATTCCTGCAGTGAAGTGAGCAGAGGTCGAGGCCAGAAGGAAGAAAGAAGCAGTAGAAATGGGCGTCAACCGTGGGCATCCACCCCTGTGTTAGTGGAGTTGAAGGTTGCTGGAGAAGCTGTCGAAAGCGGGGCCTGGTTCCTGTCGATGGTGCTTCAGCTAATCGGGCTGGTGGCAGGTAGTACACTGATCCTTCCTGGGCTGCGGCGGTCGCGAACTCGAGCGGGTGGCTTGCAACGGGGCCGAGCAGCGTTGTCGGGAAGAGGAGAGAGAGAGGGTGGAGCACGCAGGGCGCGGCCGGTGCTACGAAGCCGGGCTGCGTACAGACCCAAGAAGAGGGAGGCAAGAGTCCCACAGGGTTGTTCCATGACGGGAAAATAATAAAAAAAGAAATATTAAACGCGCAGGAAACCGCGAGGAGCTGCAGGTTACAATGGAAACCGCGGAAAGCAGCGCTAGCAACAGCGGGGAAGAAGGCAAAGCACGGGAGGCGCCATCTTAATCAGCGGGGAAGAAGGCAAAGCGCGGGAGACGCCATTTTGTTAAATCGGGGAAGAAGGCAAAGCGCGGGAGGCGCCATTTTAGATTTTCAACATGCCGAAGACTGGCTGTATCGCTGCCTTTGATAATACAACAGAGGACTGGACCACGTATGTGGAAAGAGTCGAGGTATATTGCGAGGCAAACGAAATAGCCGATGAGAAAAAGGCATCGGTATTGCTAAACTTAATGGGCACTAGAACGTATGGCCTATTGCGGGACCTGATTACTCCAGCCAAACCGAAGGCGAAGAGTTTTATCGAAATTGTTGTTGTCCTACAGGAACACCTAAACCCTGCACCGCTGCTAATAGCAGAAAGATTTAAATTCCACAGGAGAACTCAGCATAAAGATGAGAGCAATGCTGAGTACCTTACGGAACTACGCAAGCTATCAAAGCACTGCCAGTTCGGAGCAGGACTGGCAGATACCCTACGGGACAAATTTGTCTGTGGACTCCTGAGTGAAGGAACACAGAAGAAGTTACTCTCAGAGAAAGAGCTGACGCTAGATAAGGCTTTCAGCGTGGCAGTATCGTACAAAGCAGCAGCCAGGAGAGCTGCGGAAATACAACAAAAGCCACAGGAATACGGCACCCACGAAATGACACGGGGATTTGCAAAATGTTATAGCTGCGGCAGAACTAACCATGACCAGAAGGACTGCTGGTCCAAGGACAAAATATGCAGGCAATGCGGAAAGATGGGACACATTGCACGAGTTTGCAGGACTGGGAAGAAGACCAGCGACAACAAAAAGGCTACTAAGGAACCGTACAAGAAAGTACAAAAGATGACGGACAGTAGTTCCGAAGACCAGATGAGCAATAGTGAATCCGGGAACAAGAGACTAAGCTGTCTCAAACTTCACAATGTAATCACAAAAGAGGATCACCGAACCATTTGGGTCACCCTCACGATAGCAGGGTCCCAAGTTAAAATGGAATTGGATACAGGACCAGCGCTAACCATCATGAATCAACGAGACTACGAGCGGCTATTCTCACACATACCCTTGAGAGAGACATCCATCATCTTGACGACGTATACGGGGCAAAAAGTATACCCCAGAGGAAAAATAAGGGTGCCTGTCGAATACAACGGCAAGAAAATATGGAAATTGTATCTCTACATACTGCAAAATGGTGGACCACCGTTATTGGGATGTGAATGGATCAGGAAGATAAGCTTAGATTGGCACTCCATTCATGCAATGGCGGTGGATGGTAAAAAAGATGAAGACGTCACTCCAGGACGATTGTCAACAATCTTAGCTAACGCCAAAGAGGTATTTCAACAAGAACTGGGCACTCTTAAAGGCGTAACCGCCTCGATAAAAATAGAAGAGAATGCAATTCCCAAGTTTTTCCAAGCAAGACCGGTACCATATGCAATTCACCCAGCCGTCGAGGCAGATCTGGAGAAGGCAAGCGTGTTGTCTAAGGTTGACTGGAGCGAGTGGGCGACACCCATCGTTCCTGTCATGAAGAAAACGTTAAGCAATAAGTCTGAGGAGCCAAGGAAGGTTCGCATCTGTGGGGATTTCAAGGTGACGGTGAACCCAGTCCTTCACACAGTACAATATCCTCTTCCAAGGATAGAAGACATCTTCGCCTCACTATCTGGAGGGAAGCGTTTTACAAAAATTGACCTAGCACAAGCATATTTGCAGATGGAGGTTGAAGAATCCTCTAGGAAGTATCTCACGATAAACACTCACAAAGGTCTTTACCAGTATCATCGATTGGTATTCGGAGTAGCATTGGCTCCGGCGATATGGCAAAGAGCGCTGGAACAAGTCCTGCAAGGGATTCCGGGGACTCAGTGTTACTTGGACGACATCCTTGTGACAGGTGAAGATGACAGTGAACACCTTAACAACCTAGAACAGGTGCTCACTAGACTACGGGAACATGGGCTACGAGCCAACCGCCCCAAGTGCGAGTTTTTTAAGAAACAGCTATCATATTGTGGCCATGTGATTGATGAAGAGGGGTTACATAAGTCCCCTGACAAAATTGGTTGTTAAGGCCCCAGTGCCTGAAAATGTGCCGCAACTGAGGTCATTCCTCGGATTGGTGAATTACTACCATAAGTTTTTGCCAAATTTGTCCACAATTCTGCACCCACTGAATGCCCTACTACAAACGGGAGTAGCATGGAAATGGGGCAATGACTGTAAGCGGGCCTTTCAGAAGAGTAAGGACTTAATCACTTCAAGAGAAGTATTGGCTCACTACAACCCAGCACTGCCGATCAGACTGGCATGTGATGCGTCTCCCTACGGCATTGGGGCGGTACTGTCACATAAATTCCTTGATGGTTTAGAGAGGCCGATAGCTTTTGCGTCACGCTCGTTAACTTCTGCCGAGTGTAACTATGCCCAGATTGACAGAGAGGCCCTCAGCCTAGTGTGGGGGGTGAAGAAGTTCAATCACTACCTGCACGGTCAAAAATTTCCTCTACTAACCGATCATCAACCTCTTGTCTCCATTTTCAACCCTCATGTGGTGTATGTGCCTTTAAAAGCAATTGTGGTGTATGTGCCTTTAAGAGCCCCAGGTGTGCGCAATGCCAGTAATTGCCACTTGGGCTATATAAGCCTGTGTATTGTGTATATCCTTTAGAACCCCCCCCCAGACTTGCTTAGTAAATACCTATGAACCAACTCCTGTCTTCAGTGTCTTTATCTACACACGGACACTACAGTGGCGACGAAGTGGAAACGGACTTACCTGCAATTCGGCAGCACCTCAAGGACATCGATTCCTCCAGCGTCCAGAAGATTCAAGGAAGTAAGAGAAACTGTGGTTTCACCAGCTGGCCAAGCTGGTGACAGGTACTGCGCTAATCCTTCCTGGGCGTCAGGCTGGGGCTCCAGCGGCGGGCTCTACAGCTGAGACAGGCAGCGAAATCGGAGGCAAGCAATAACGGACTGGGAGGGTGCACTCGGGAGACGGCCGGCGCGGCAAGCAGGTCAGCGTTTAGACCTCCGTCGGGAACGAGTCTCCAACAGTGAATAAACGGAAACCACAGTAAAACAGCATTGTTATCGGTAGCAGCGGCGGGAAAGCGCAGGAAGCGCCATATCTTTTTTTTGAAATGCCTAAGTCTGGCAATATTGATGCTTTTGATAACGAAACAGAGCCTAACTTTGGCAATATTGATGTTTTTGATAACAAGATAGAGGATTGGACCACATATGTAGAAAGAGTGGAGGTGTTTTGCACCGCAAATGGAATAGAAGATGAAAAAAAAGCTTCAGTGCTTCTGGATCTAATGGGCGCAGAAACATACAAGCTGTTACGCAACTTAATCACTCCAGCCGAACCGATGGACAAGAATTTTGAGGAGATTGTTGATACCCTACACTGCCAATTCGAGGCAGGACTGGCAGATTCTCTGCAAGACAAATTCATCTGTGATCCCCTAAGTGTAGAAACACAAAAAAAGGTATCTTCTGGAAAAGATTTAACACTGGACAAGGCTTTCAGTGCAATAGGAGCGGCAAAGATACAGCAAAGGCCACAGGACTTCGGCACCCATGAAATGACACGGGGTTTCGAAAGATGTTATCGCTGCGGCAGATCCAACCATGACCAGAGGGATTGCTGGTTCAAAGAAAAAGCATGCAGGCGATGTGGAAAGATGGGACACATTCCACGTGTATGCCGATCTGAAAATAAAAAATCCACTAATGGGAAAAGAATCAATAAGGAAAAGCACAGAAAGGTACAAATGATGACGGACAGTAGCTCCAAAGACCAGAAGAGCGATAGCGACTCCGGGAACAAGAGACTAAGCTCTCTCAAATTACATAATGTAATTGCCAATGAAGATTACCAGACCATTTGGGTTACCCTCATAATAGCAGGGTCCCCAGTTAAAATGGAGCTAGATACAGGATCAGCTCTAACCGTAATAAATCGACGAGATTACGAGAGGCTATTTTCGCATATACCTCTAAAAGACACATCCATTATCTTAAAAACATATACGGGGCAGAAAGTATACCCCAAAGGAAAAATAAAGGTGCCTGTGGTATACAACGGCAAAGAAATACAAAAGTTGTATTTATACATTCTACAAGATGGTGGTCCACCGTTGTTGGGACGTGAATGGATAAGGAAGATACGTTTAGACTGGCACTCCATTCAGGCACTGACGGTGACCAGTAAGGAAAAAAACAATGATGACATCATACCTGAATGATTAAAAGACATCTTGGCCAACACCAAAGAAGTGTTTCAAGAGAAACTAGGAACCTTGAAAGGCATCACCGCCTCAATAAAAGTGGAAGATGCAGCAATTCCAAAATTTTTTAAGGCAAGACCGGTGCCATGCGCAATACGTCCGGCAGTCGAGGCAGAGCTGGAGAATTTGGAAAAGGCAGGCGTATTATCCAAAATAGATTGGAGCGAATGGGCAACACCCATCGTTCCAGTCATGAAAAAAGCATTGAAAAATAACTCTGAGGAACAGAGAAAAATTCGCATCTGTGGGGACTTTAAGGTGACTGTAAAACCGGTCCTTCACACGGTACAGTATCCTCTTCCGAGGATAGAAGATATTTTCGCCTCACTGTCCGGAGGAAAACGTTTCACAAAAATTGACTTGGCACAGGCATATCTACAGATGGAGGTTGAGGAGACC
Source organism: Somniosus microcephalus (assembly GCF_052327205.1). Taxonomy (NCBI): domain Eukaryota; kingdom Metazoa; phylum Chordata; class Chondrichthyes; order Squaliformes; family Somniosidae; genus Somniosus; species Somniosus microcephalus. The sequence goes on along the minus strand of NC_141006.1, from coordinate 3,855,834 downwards.
TCTAAAAAGTATCTCACAATAAACACACACAAAGGCCTGTACCAGTACAATCGACTGGTTTTTGGAGTAGCATCAGCTCCAGCTATCTGGCAAAGAGCTATGGAGCAAGTCCTGCAAGGGATTCCGGGGACTCGGTGTTACCTAGACGACATCCTTATAACAGGAGAAAACGACAACGAGCACCTTGCCAATTTGGAGCAGGTGCTCACTAGGCTGAAAGAACGGGGCCTACGAGCAAATCGCCCCAAGTGCGAATTTTTCCAAAATCAGATATCATATTGTGGCCACATAATTAATAAGGAAGGGTTGCATAAGTCACCTGAAAAAATTGAAGCAGTTATAAAAGCCCCAGCACCTGAAAATGTTTCACAATTGAGGTCATTCCTGGGATTAATAAATTACTATCATAAATTTTTACCGAACTTATCAACTATTCTACACCCTCTTAATGATCTTCTACACACAGGAGTGATTTGGAAATGGAACGAAGACTGTAAACGTGCCTTCCATAAATGTAAAGACTTAATCATATCCGAGAAAGTTTTGGCTCATTACAACCCATCACTACCAATCAGACTGGCGTGCGATGCATCCCCTTACGGCATAGGAGCGGTATTGTCCCATAGATTCCCTGATGGCTCGGAACGGCCGATAGCTTTTGCGTCACGCTCATTGAACTCAGCTGAGTGTAACTATTCCCAGATAGACAGGGAAGCACTCAGCCTGGTATGGGGAGTGAAGAAATTCAACCATTACCTACACGGACAAAAGTTTACCTTGCTGACTGACCATCAACCCCTCATCTCCATATTCAACCCTAAAAAAGGTGTCCCCATTATGATGGCACAAAGACTACAGAGGTGGTCCCTTTTTCTAGGGGCACACCAATACAACATTGAATACAAAGGGTCAAAACAGCATGGGAATGCTGACGGTTTATCGCGCCTGCCGTTGCCAACGATAGAAGAGGCACCTACAGTAGACCCAGTAGAGATATTCCACTCTACCATAGTGGAATGTCTACCGGTGACAAATTCTGCCATTGAAAGGGAGACCAGAAATGACCCTACTCTCTCACGGGTCTACGATTTAACAATGAAGGGATGGCCAGCACATGGCGAACCACTGTTGCCAGCATTTTCGCAAAGAAGAGAACAGCTGTCAGTGTGCCGAGGAACCTTGATGTGTGGATCCAGAGTGGTGATTCCACCCAAACTCCAGGATAAAGTGCTAAAGGAGCTTCACGAGGGGCATCTGGGTGGAGTGAAAATGAAGAACCTACTACACCACCAGAAACTACTACACCCCCGAGGCGTTATCCGGACCGAGTCAGGAAGCCTCCTGAGAGACTAACTTATAATTAATTAATACAGCAATGTATATTATTTTGCATATAACATGTAATCAATAATTACTTAAAATATGATGTACTAGTTAGCTAGAAGGGGAGGAATTGTGGTGTATGTGCCTTTAAAAGCAATTGTGGTGTATGTGCCTTTAAGAGCCCCAGGTGTGCGCAATGCCGGTAATTGCCACTTGGGCTATATAAGCCTGTGTATTGTGTATATCCTTTAGAACCCCCCCCCCAGACTTGCTTAGTAAATACCTATGAACCAACTCCTGTCTTCAGTGTCTTTATCTACACACGGACACTACACCTCAGAAGGGCGTACCGATAATGACAGTGCAATGGCTGCAGAGGTGGTCCCTTTTCCTAGGGGCACACCAATATGACATCGAGTACAAAGGAACTAAACAGCATGGGAAAGCTGATGGATTGTCGCGCCTACCGTTGCCGACGGTGGAAGAAGAAGACCTTGCAGTGGATCCAATGGAGATATTCCACTCGACCATAGTCGAATGTCTCCCTGTGACGAATGCAAACATAGAAAAGGAAACACAAAATGACCCAACACTATCCCGGGTCTATGATTTAACGGTGAAGGGATGGCCAGCACATGGCGAACCACTGCTGCCAGCATTCTTGCCGAGAAGAGAACAGCTGTCAGTGTGCAGAGGAACCTTGATGTGTGGATCCAGAGTAGTAATTCCACCTAAGTTGACGGATAGAGTGCTCAATTAGCTTCATGAGGGTCATCTGGGTGGGGTAAAAATGAAGAACTTAGCCAGAGCATTTGTGTGGTGGCCGGGAATCGATAGAGAAATCGAAGAGATGACCAAGAGCTGTGCAGGATGCCAGAAGGTCCAAAACGCCCCACCACAAGCTCCTCTACATCCATGGGAGTGGCCCTCATCTCCATGGCAAAGGGTGCACATTGATTTTGCTGGTCCCTTCATGGACTCGATGTTTTTAATTGCGGTGGATGCGCACTCAAAATGGCCAGAGGTAATAAAAATGTCCTCAACCACCACAGAAAAAACTATCACCGTTTTACGAACCATATTCGCCAGGAATGGGCTGCCTGAACAGATTTGCTCTGACAATGGACCACAGTTTGTGTCTGAAGAGTTCCGGAGGTTCTTAAAGAACAATGGTGTTAAGCATTACACATCTGCGCCATATCATCCAGCCACTAATGGATTGGCCGAAAGGTTTGTTCAAACATTCAAGAAGGCTATCAAGGCAATGTGTAATGAAGATATACCCCTACAACACAAGGTGGACAACTTCTTGTTTGCCTACCGGAATGCGACACATGCGGTTACCAACCAAACTCCAGCCATGATGTTCTTCAATCGAAGACTACGATGCCGCTTGGATTTGGTTAAGCCAAACATCCGAAGAGATGTGGAGAACAGGCAGTTTCAGAATATGAATGAAAGGCCGACCAGGAGTTTTAAGATAGGTCAACCAGTTTTGGCCCGGGACTACCGCACTGAGAAATGGCAGCCAGGAACGATTTGTACACGGCAAGGACCTCTCATGTATACCATGGACGTTGGGGAGAGCATTGTAAGACGCCATGCTGACCAGATTCTAGAGTCACTGGAAAACGTCAACTCCACACCACGATCTGATACACCTGGCAATGAAATCGACGTACCAATTGCAGCTACCGCAGAATCGGTGATATTGGAAGCAGATGAACCAAACAACGACATTGATCCCGACTCAACCTTGCCAGAAGAACCTGATACCCCAAAGAGACGTTATCCAGACAGAATCAGGAAGCCTCCTCAAAGACTGAACTTATAATTGCTTAAACTTAACCAATGTATCTAGCAACCGTAATTGTGATTGTAATTAGCTATCATTTAGTTGTTAAATGAATGTTATGTACTGTTTATCTAAAAGGGGAGGAATTGTTGTGTATGTACCTTTAAGAGAATAACTGGTCTCAGACTGCAGTACCGGCAGTGACCACCCCTGTATAAAAGGCGCTAGCAAGCCTCTATAGTTTCAGTTTCCCGATTGTCTCCATTCAGTAAAGACTTGTTTTGTTCAACTCCTGCTGTCCGTGTCTCAATCATACATGGACATAATAGGGACCACCAGCTCTGTGTACCCTTGGGGACGGCCAGTGTGTCCTTCTCCTCTATACCAAGTTTCCTGTAAAATGATAATATCCAGATCTTTAGTTTCATCTATGAACTCTGGGGTCCTACTCTTCACGTCGAGCACCGAAGAGCGTAGACCTTGGATATTCCAGGTCGAAATATATAAGGATTTCATGTTAAGTTTGGTCTTTTACTATGATAGGTTAAAGAATGATATGTGTTTGTCGTGTCTAAATGGGGGAAAAAAAGATCATCTCAATTGTCTATAAATGCTAATACTACTTGGTTACAACTCTTTCTAGTAACTCTCTCTCTCCCTCACTCTCTCTCTCCCCCTCTCCCCCTCACTCGCTCCCCTCACTCTCTCCTCTCTCTCTCTCCTCACACACCCTCTGTCTCCCCCTCACACACACACTCTCTCTCTCTCTCTCTCCTCCCCTCACACTCTCTCTCTCTCCCTCTCTCTCCCCTCACACTCTCTCTCTCTCCCCTCACTCACTCTCTCTCTCCCCTCACTCACTCTCTCTCTCTCTCTCTCCCCTCTCTCTCTCTCCCCTCACACTATCTGAATGCGCAAAGCATTCGTAATAAGGTAGATGAATTAACAGCGCAAATAGATGTAAACGGATACGATATAATTGTGATTACGGAGACATGGCTGCAGGGTGACCAAGGCTGGGAGCTGACTATCCAAGGATATTTGATATTTATGATGGACAGGCAAAAAGGAAAAGGAGGTGGGGTGGCCTTATTAGTAAAGGATGAAATCAGAGCAATAGTGAGAAAGGATATTGGCTCAGAAAATCAAGGTGTAGAATCAGTCTTGGTGGAGCTAAGAAGCACCAAGGCGAAGAAAACTGGTGGGAGTTGTCTATAGGCCTCCAAACAGTAGTGGTAATGTAGGGGATGGCATGAAACAGGAAATGAGAGATGCATGTAACAAGGGCACTACAGTAATCATGGGTGACTTTAATCTACATATAGACTGGCCCAATCAAATTAGCAATAATACTGTAAAGGATGAGTTCCTGGAGTGTGTACGAGATATTTTTTTAGACCAGGACGTTGAGGAGCCAACTAGGGAACAGGCTATCCTAGATTGGGTATTGTGCAATGAGAAGGGGTTAATTAATAATCTTGTGCGGGGTCCTTTAGGGAAGAGTGACCATAACATGATAGAATTCTTCATTAAGATGGAAAGTGAAGAAATCCAATCTGAAACTAGGGTCCTAAATCTAAACAAAGGGAACTATGAAGGTGTGAGGAGTGAGTTGGCTATGATAGATTGGGGAGCTTCATTAAAAGGCATGACAGTGGCTAGGCAATGGCTAACATTTAAGGAACAAATGCATGAATTGTAACAGTTATACATTCCTTTCTGGTGCAAAAACACAACAGGAAAAGTGGCCCAACCGTGGTTAACAAAAGAAATTAAGGACAGTATTAGATCCAGAGAGGAGTCATATAAAGTTGCCAGAAAAAGTAGCAACCTGAGGATTGGGAGCAGTTTAGAGTTCAGCAAAAATGGACCAAGAGATTGATTACGAGGGGAAAAATAGAGTATGAGAGTAAACTTGCAAGGAACATAAAAGCGGACTGTAAAAGCTTCTACAAGTATGTAGAACCAACTCACTCTATCTCCAAGCTGTCCTGGTCTGCAGTTCCATTTCATCCTTCACCTCATCCGGCACTTTAACAAAAACTTTTTTTCTTCCTTTCAGGTCTCAAGGATTTCCTGTCACTTTAATTCTCCGCTCCACTCCCACTCCGACCTCTCTGTCCTCGGCCTCTTGCACTGTCCCAATGAAGCTCAACGTAAGCTCGAGGAACAGCACCTCATCTTTCGATTAGGCACTTTACAGCATTCTGGACTCAACATCAAGTTCAACAATTTCAGGCCATAACCTCGGCCCCTATCTTTTGTTTCCCATTTATTTATTCATTTTTTTCTCTCTCTCACATGCCAGCTGTCTTTCATTCTGCCAGAGCCATTTACACTTCATCGAGAGCCATCCACTTTGGTGACAAAAACAGGAAGACAGATTATTATCTGAATGGCAATAGATTGGGAGAAGGGGAAGTGTAACGAGACCTGGATGTTTTTGTGCACCAGTCGCTGAAGGTAAGCATGCAGGTGCAGCAGGCGGTTAAGAAGGCAATTGGTATGTTGGCCTTCGTAGCGAGAGGGTTCGAGTACAGGAACAAGGATGTCTTGCTGCAGTTGTACAGGGCCTTGGTGAGACCACACCTTGAGTATTGTGTGCAGTTTTGGTCGCCTTATCTGAGGAAGGATGTTCTTGCCATGGAGGGAGTGCAGCAAAGATTCACCAGGCTGATACCTGGGATGGCAGGAATGACGTAATGAGGAGAGATTGGGTCGATTGGTCTTATACTCGCTGGAGTTTAGAAGAATGAGAGGGGATCTCATTGAAACTTACAAAATTCTAACAGGACTAGACAGACTAGATGCAGGAAGGATGTTCCCGATGGCGGGGGAGTCCAGAACCAGGGGTCACTGTCTAAGGATAAGGGGTAAACCATTTAGGACTGAGATGAGGAGGAATTTCTTCACCCAGAGAGTGGTGAACCTGTGGAATTCTCTACCACAGAAGGCAGTTGAGGCCAATTCATTAAATATATTGAAGAAGGAGTTAGATATATTTCTTAAGGCTAAAGGGATCAAGGGATATGGAGAGAAAGCAAAGACAGGGTACTGAATTTGGATGATCAGCCATGATCTCATTAAATGGCGGAGCAGGCTCGAGGGGCCGAATGGCCGACTCCTGCTCCTATCTTCTATGTTTCTATCTTTTGTTTCTTAACTTGTCCCATTACCATCTCCTTTTGCCTTGCACTATCTCTTAATCTCTCTTAATGTCTCTTAATCTCTCCTGCCTTCCATCCTATCACACACCTTTCTTTCCTCCCCTCCCCCCTTTCCCTGCCCCTGCACTTATTAAAAACCTGTTCGATCTCCAGCTTTTTCCAGTTCTGACGAAGGGTCATCGACCTGAAATGTTAACTCTGTTTCTCTCTCCACAGATGCTGCCTGACCTGCTAAATGTCTCCAGCATTTTCTGTTTTTATTTCAGATTTCCAGCATCCGCAATATTTTGCTTTTGTATTGTAAAAAGAAAAAGATTAGTGAAGAAAATATTGGTCCCTTACAGTCAGAAATGGGAGTATTTATAATGGGGAGCAAGGAAATGGGGGAGTAATTAAATAAATACTTTGGTTCTGTCTTCACGGAAGATGACACAAATAACTTCCTAGAAATGCTAGGGAACCAAGGGCCTAGTGAGAAGGAAGAATTAAAGGAAATTAGTATTTGCAAAAATATAGTGCTGGAGCAATTAATGGGATAAAGCTGATAAATCCCCAGGGCCTGATAATCTGCATCCCAGAGTACTAAAAGTGCTAGCCATGGAAATAGTGGATGCATTGGTTGTCATCTTCCAAAATTCTATAGATTATGGAACAGCTCCTGCAGATTGGAGGGTGGCAAATGTAACCAGACTATTTAAAAAAGGAGGGAGAGAGAAAACAGGGAACCTAACATCAGTAGTAGGGAAAATGCTAGAGTCTATTATAAAGGATGTGCTAACAGGACGCTTAGAAAATAATAATGGGATTAGACAAAGTCAACATGGATTTATGAAAGGGAAATCGTGTTTGACAAACCTACTGGAGTTTTTTGAGGATGTAACTGGTAGGATAGAAAAGGGAGAACCAGTGGATGTGGTGTATTTGGATTTTCAGAAGGCCTTTGATAAAGTCCCACATAAGAGGTTAGTGTGCAAAATTAAAGCACATGGGATTGGGGGTAATATACTGGCATGGATTGAAAATTGGTTAACATACAGGAAACAGAGAGTAGGAATAAATGGGTCTTTTTCGGGGTGGCAGGCGGTGACTAGTGGGGTACCGCAGGGATCAGTGCTTGGGCCCCAGCTATTCACAATATATATCAATGACTTGGATGAGGGAACCAAATGTAATATTTCCAAGTTTGCTGATGACACAAAACTAGGTGGGGTTGTGAGTTGTGAGGAGGATGCAAAGAGGCTTCAAGGCAATTTAGACAAGTTGAGTGAGTGGGTAAATACATGGCGGATGCAGTATAACGTGGATAAATGTGAAGTTATCCACTTCGGTAGGAAAAACAGAAAGGCAGAGTATTATTTAAATGGTGCTAGATTGGGAAATGTTGATGTACAAAGGGACCTGGGTGTCCTTGTACACCAGTCACTGAAAGCAAACATGCAGGTGCAGCAAGCAGTTAGGAAGGCAAATGGTATGTTGGCCTTCATTGCAAGAGGATTTGAGTACAGGAGCAAGGATGTCTTACTACAGTTATACAGGGCCTTGGTGAGACCACACCTGGAGTACTGTGAGCAGTTTTGGTCTCCTTACCTAAGAAAGGATATACTTGCCATAGAGGGAGTGCAGCGAAGGTTCACCAGACTGATTCCTGGGATGGCAGGACTGTCGTATGAGGAGAGATTGGGTCGACTAGGCCTGTATTCACTGGAGTTTAGAAGAATGAGAGGGAATCTCATTGAAACATATACAATTCTGACAGGGTTAGACAGACTGGATGCAGGGAGGATGTTTCCCTTGGCTGGGGGGGTCTAGAACAAGGGGTCACAGTCTCAGGATATGGGGTAGGACATTTAGGACTGTGATGAGGAGAAATTTCTTCACTCAGAGGGTGGTGAACCTGTGGAATTCTCTACCACAGAAGGCTGTGGAGGCCAAGTCACTGGATATATTTAAGAAGGCGAGAGATAGATTTCTAGACACCAAAGGCATCAAGGGCTATGGGGAGAGAGCGGGAATATGGTATTGAGATAGAGGATCAGCCATGATCATATTGAATGGCGGAGCAGGCTCGAAGGGCTGAATGGCCTACTCCAGTTCCTATTTTTCTATGTTTCTATGTCTGAGATTAGGTGCCACCAAGCATAGACTGCACTAAGATGTTGCGTCGCTTCCGCCTGTGCTGCAATGGAAGCTGCCAGATCGCCCATCACACGTGGCATCAGGCCTGGGTCACCACGGTCTCTCTGGGAGTCGACTATCCTTTGCAGACTAGAAATGATGGGCTCCATGGTGTGTGCAGAGCCTTGTGCAATGTTGGAGCTGGACTCCTCCACATTGCTGAGAGGCTCTCAGACCCCCTTACCATTGCACCTATCATCTCCATGTGCATGCCCATCACCCTTCTTCTAAATGCTTCCCCATCGAGGTCCTCATCTGAGTCCTGTGCAGCAGAACTCGCACGCGAACTCACCCTCTGGGGAGCTGGCCCCCGAGCTACCCTTTCCCCTGGCCTTGCTGCAGCCCACTCGTCCCCGGTGCCTCATCCTGTGCAGATCCTGCAACTATACTAGCCTCTAAAGAACGCATAGTGCCCGTGTCTGAGCTGGTGTCTGTGTTCTTCCTCCTCCTCTTCTCTTGCCTCACTCTCTATGGTGCCCTCAGGGACAGGCTGCTCAGGTGCTTGCTGATTATCTGAAAGCATAAAGGCACAAGACTCGGGTTAGGGTGAAGGGAGGGGGCAGGAAGGGAGAAATGCATGCATACAGCATGATTAGCTTTAAAGTGCGAAACACTTGTGGGGTGAGGGGGAAGTGGGATGTGAGAAGAAGGAGTAGGGATGAACATACCCTTGTTGTCCCCAAAGGGGGTCAACGTCGCCGGTGGCCTCGGCGCCCACCACTTGGCATCCAATAATCTGCAGCACTCGATTCTCCAGCGCAGACAGTGGTTGGGTGTCGACTTGTCCCCCATCTGTGTGCTCCTGCTCAGTCCTGTTGTGAGCCAGCTTGGCCTGCAAGAGAAAGGAAAGTGTGTGAGTGAGTCTTTGGGTGATGTGCCTGCCATAGTTGAATAGCTGTCATTGTGTGCAAGGTGTGTGTTGCTAGGTGGAGATTGTTGGTGGGTGAGTGCTGGGGTATGGTGCTTTGGGCAGTGTGTGAAGACTCTGGTTCAGATGGTGGTATGTAGCATTTGTTGAAGCATTGACTCACCCTGACCTCCCGAGTGAGGTCATTAAATTTCTTCCTGCACTATGTGTGGGTCCTGGGGACCACAGTGCTGCCCGAGATGTGCTGCGCTACCTCCCTCCACATGGTGCGGGAGACTTGCAGCAAGGACCTCCTGCCACTTGTTGAGTAGAGCACCACCTCCCCATCTCTCCACAGCGAACACCAACGCCGCCAATGCTTGGTCACTGAATCTGTGGGCTCTCTCCCTGTGGCGTGGATCTGCCATCAGTACAGCTGCTTCAGTCCTCCGACTCCTTCTCCTTGACCTACTGCTGCTTGCTGAGGCAGCTGTACAGCCGGCAATGCTGAGAATGAGGTTCTGCAGCATCAATGAACCCCCCTTTAAGAACTGTAAGAAGCCTGTGGCAATCATGACTTGCGATTAGACTGCACCTGATATTGGTCCACCCTTTGAGTGTAACCCGAATGAGCTTGGGCTTAAAGACTTGAATTAGGACTCCAATCATCTTTTTGGGCAGTGAGCATGAATTTTTCGTGCAGTCTAAAGCATTAGCGCCTGGCGCTAATTCTCCAACTTTTCTACTGATACCACCCATTCCTGGGCGATAATGAATTTCTAGCCCCAAGCATTTAATTCCAATGTGACAGAGCAAGCCTTTGGCTCAATGGTAGCGCTCCCGCCCCTTGTTCAGAAGGTCCAGGGTTCGACGTCCACTCCAGACAATCCCGGTGAGTGGGGAATTGGAGCTCCATCTTGACATTTTCATCCATTGCATCTGGTGGGTGTGGGAGCCCATAAAAGACTCCCGCCGTCCAGGACTAACGCCCCCATCAGCTGGGATAAAGATGGTTACGGCCTTGGAATGAAGGTTCATGTCATGGCTATGAATCCTTCCACTGCTTCACACTAATACAAAAGCAAAATACTGCGGATGCTGGAAATCTGAAATAAAAACAGAAAATGCTGGAAACACTCAGCAGGTCAGGCAGCATCTGTGGAGAGAGAAACAGTTCACGTTTCAGGTCAATGACCCTTCGTCAGAACTGGAAAAAGTTAGAGATGTAACAGGTTTTAAGCAAATGCAGAGGCAGGGAGAGGGGGGAGGGGAGAACAAAAGGGAAGGTCTGTGATTGGGCAGAAGGCAGGAGAGATTAGATGATAAAAGGGATGATGGTGCAAAGCAAAAGGAGATGGTAATGGGACAAGTAAAGAAACAATAGATGACTCTAGATGAGGTGTAAATGGCGATGGGAGGCCCCTTCCCCTCCCTCCCAGAACCACAATAGGGTTCCCCTTTCACCCCACCAGCCTCCACATTCAACGGATCATCCTCCTCCATTTCCGGCACCTCCAACGTGATCCCACCACCAAACACATCTTCCCCTCCCCTCACCTTTCAGCATTCCGAAGGGACCGCTCCCTCCGCGACACCCTGGTCCACTCCTCAATCACCCCCAACAGCCCCTCCCCTCCCCACGGCACCTTCCCGTGCAAGCGCAGGAGAGGCAACACCTGCCCTTTTACCTCTTCCCTTCCCACTGTCCAGGGCCCCAAACACCCCTTCCAGGTGAAACAGCGATTTACTTGTACTTCTCGCAATCTAGTATATTGTATTCGCTGCTCACGATGCGGTCTCCTCTACATTGGGGAGACCAAACGCAGATTGGGCGACCGCTTTGCGGAACACCTCCATTCAGTCTGTAAGCGTGACCCCGAGCTTCCGGTCGCCTCTCACTTTAATTCTCCGCTCCACCCCCACTCTGATCTCTCTGTCCTGGGGGTTGCAGGCTGCCTGGGGTAGTCAAAATGGGGGTCAGATTCTTGGCCCAAATTTGTAACTGTGATGGTTTTCTCGGAAGGTTTAAGAGAGCCCACGTACCTGTGTAAAATATTAAAACAGACCAAATTAATTTCCATTCATCTCTTAACTACCTTGGAATTATAAATTCTGATCGAACATTCTGATTGTTTTAATTGTTCATTCTATTGGCAGCTTTTCCGTTGATTAAACATGTTGTTAAATTCAGTCGATAGCAAAATACTGCTGGAAATCCGAAATAACAACAGAAAATGCTGGAAAAACTCAGCAGGTCAGGCAACATCCGTGGAAAGAAATTTGAGTTGAGGTTTCGGGTCGAACCCTTCTTCAAAACTGGAAAGAAAAGAAAATAGATCGAAGGCAAGACTGCGATCGAACAAAAGAAGAAAAAGAGACAATAAAAGGTATTCGAAGCCAGACGAGATGGTAATACGCCCGTGGAGACAAAACCACATTCCCACAAGTTCTGAGCGAATTCATCTTCATGAGCTGTCTCACCTTCTCCCCTCCCTCTGGGAAGTTCTGGGAATGTGTGAGGTTTGCCCAGTTCCTGGCCTCCTGCTTCATATTCATGAGCTGTCTCACCTTCTCTCCGCCCTCTGGCTGGGCTGCTGATCCACTCAGGTCTGTTGAAGGATTTGGGTTTTCTGAGTGTCTCGATCTTTCTCCAGAGGTCTCCAAGTGCGAGTTACGAGCCAGGGAGAGACGCGTGGATTTTCTTTTTGTCCCTGCCCAGACGGAGCAACTCAACATGGCTAGCCTGTCTGGTGTCTGGCCCCGTCCTGGGCTCCTTCAGCTCGCAATCCTCCTGCAAGTTATCTGCTTGTGTTTAGCTCAAGTAAGTTCAGGGGAGAGAGTAATCATGGTTTGATGGCAGAGCCTGGGCTTCGAAGAACTGTTTGCTTCTTAACATGTCTTTTAGTTTTTGATAATGTCTTTAAAACTGATTTTAATAACAAAGTAAATGTTATTCTTCTGTAATCCTTACAGTTTGTTTACTTTTATTTACTTTCTGCTGTTTCCTTCACACCCAGCCTTCTGTAGAAAGTCTGGAGAGTGTTCAGTCAGTCACAAGTAGTTAGAGGACTTGACCGAGCCCTGAAATGATCAGTGAGGGACGATCTCTCGGTTTACACTGCAATTTTGTCCCGAATTAACAGGAGCAGGGCCCATCATCGACTCTCAGGCTGTTAAACATCCCTCCAGTCTCACTGGGAAAGTGAAATCTAATGGGAAATAACGGGACCCGAGTGAGCTCCCAGTGTTAACTTCTCAGCTCCCTCCTTTAACCCAGCTCAGCACTGGGTTAAACTAAGAGTGATCAGAGGATGCTGAATCAGACGATACTGATTTGGACACTATTGTGTGGGTGTGTGTGAGCTGTAGGGCTGTGGAAGGGTCGTGTGTCAGACACTAGTCTGTATTCACCGTGTGCTGTGGATTCAGCAGCTCAGAGCCCGAGCACCTGGCTCAGTGTGTGAGGAGAGCGCTGAGCAAAGGCACTGCAGCAAATTTAATACAGGGATCATCGCCACAATAAGGCAATCGAGAGAACTCCGCTCGGGGTTTAGGCCACTGCCCAGGACCCAGGAGCGAGACTAAAACATCACATCAAAGATAACAATCTCATGGTGTAGGGACACTGTGCCAGCAATCAGTTATTCTATCCTATTCTAGCTCCAATTAGCGATAGATTTAAAAAATCCTTGGAGAACATTTGATAAAGTATAATTGACCTTTGCTCCAGTCCTAGATCATTTTCTGTCTATTGGGATAATGTCTTTTATATATTTTGCTCCATTGCTGAATTCTCTCTGTCTCTCACTTGCCAGGGTCCGCGAGGTGAACGAGGTGTGGCGGGTTCCCCGGGCCCAGCAGGAATTCCTGGAGCAGACGGGATCGATGTGAGTGGAAGTGTTTGCTGGTGTTGGTGTTGGGAGCGGGTCGGAACAAAGAGCCGCATTGTCCCAGGTGCCAGGCTGCACCGAGAGGCGGCGGCCGGCAGGGGGAGCGGCTGCACCGGGTCTGGCCGGAGCTGCAGCCTCAGTGTCCAGAGACACATTTCATTCATGACACACACAAATATTCAATAAGAAAAGCAGCAAATCAATCTCTACTTCGAGCAATTTCAGTGTTGGACCTTTTTTGTTAGTATAATAGCTGTTTGAACAGAAGGCTAATTTTTACAACAGTCAAGTGGTTCTGACAGTTGTGGATTGTCACTGTGAAAGTTTGAGGCGAGTCAAACTCGGGTTTATTAGTGTAAACTATGAAGCATACAGATTAAAACCGGGATAAAATGCACACGAGATATTCATAACTAATCTAATAAAGGCAAAACGAGTGAAATTTGAAGGATACAGAGTCAGGCCAGCTTTGTGTGAGAGTATATGCATTAAAACCCCACAACTTATTCATTGTTTAACTCGTTTATAACTCCAGGGTCTCTGAGAGAGAGAGACTTGTAAAGCACTTGGAGCATCAGCCGCACTACAGTTTAACTCAGTGTGTGAACTGGACATTTAAAGGGATGGGGCAGTGCAGTGTACAACAGAGAGCACGGGGCATCATCTGACTCCACCTGATGGGGCAGTGCAGTGTACAACAGAGAGCACGGGGCATCATCTGACTCTACCTGATGGGGCAGTGCAGTGTACAACAGAGAGAGCACGGGGCATCATCTGACTCCACCTGATGGGGCAGTGCAGTGTACAACAGAGAGAGCACGGGGCATCATCTGACTCTACCTGATGGGGCAGTGCAGTGTACAACAGAGGGCACGGGGCATCATCTGACTCCACCTGATGGGGCAGTGCAGTGTACAACAGAGAGCACGGGGCATCATCTGACTCCACCTGATGGGGCAGTGCAGTGTACAACAGAGAGCACGGGGCATCACCTGACTCTACCTGATGGGGCAGTGCAGTGTACAACAGAGAGCACGGGGCATCATCTGACTCTACCTGATGGGGCAGTGCAGTGTACAACAGAGGGCACGGAGCATCACCTGACTCTACCTGATGGGGCAGTGCAGTGTACAACAGAGAGAGCACGGGGCATCATCTGACTCTACCTGATGGGGCAGTGCAGTGTACAACAGAGAGAGCACGGGGCATCATCTGACTCTACCTGATGGGGCAGTGCAGTGTACAACAGAGAGAGCACGGGGCATCATCTGACTCTACCTGATGGGGCAGTGCAGTGTACAACAGAGAGAGCACGGGGCATCATCTGACTCTACCTGATGGGGCAGTGCAGTGTACAACAGAGAGCACGGGGCATCATCTGACTCTAGCTGATGGGGCAGTGCAGTGTACAACAGAGAGCACGGGGCATCATCTGACACTACCTGATGGGGCAGTGCAGTGTACAACAGAGAGCACGGGGCATCATCTGACTCTACCTGATGGGGCAGTGCAGTGTACAACAGAGAGAGCACGGGGCATCATCTGACTCTACCTGATGGGGCAGTGCAGTGTACAACAGAGAGAGCACGGGGCATCATCTGACTCTACCTGATGGGGCAGTGCAGTGTACAACAGAGGGCACGGGGCATCATCTGACTCTACCTGATGGGGCAGTGCAGTGTACAACAGAGGGCACGGGGCATCATCTGACTCTACCTGATGGGGCAGTGCAGTGTACAACAGAGAGCACGGGGCATCATCTGACTCTACCTGATGGGGCAGTGCAGTGTACAACAGAGAGCACGGGGCATCATCTGACTCTACCTGATGGGGCAGTGCAGTGTACAACAGAGAGAGCACGGGGCATCATCTGACTCCACCTGATGGGGCAGTGCAGTGTACAACAGAGAGAGCACGGGGCATCACCTGACTCTACCTGATGGGGCAGTGCAGTGTACAACAGAGAGCACGGGGCATCATCTGACTCTACCTGATGGGGCAGTGCAGTGTACAACAGAGGGCACGGGGCATCATCTGACTCTACCTGATGGGGCAGTGCAGTGTACAACAGAGGGCACGGGGCATCATCTGACTCTACCTGATGGGGCAGTGCAGTGTACAACAGAGAGAGCACGGGGCATCATCTGACTCTACCTGATGGGGCAGTGCAGTGTACAACAGAGAGCACGGGGCATCATCTGACTCTACCTGATGGGGCAGTGCAGTGTACAACAGAGAGAGCACGGGGCATCATCTGACTCCACCTGATGGGGCAGTGCAGTGTACAACAGAGAGAGCACGGGGCATCACCTGACTCTACCTGATGGGGCAGTGCAGTGTACAACAGAGAGCACGGGGCATCATCTGACTCTACCTGATGGGGCAGTGCAGTGTACAACAGAGAGAGCACGGGGCATCATCTGACTCTACCTGATGGGGCAGTGCAGTGTACAACAGAGAGCACGGGGCATCATCTGACTCTAGCTGATGGGGCAGTGCAGTGTACAACAGAGAGCACGGGGCATCATCTGACTCTAGCTGATGGGGCAGTGCAGTGTACAACAGAGAGAGCACGGGGCATCATCTGACTCTAGCTGATGGGGCAGTGCAGTGTACAACAGAGAGCACGGGGCATCATCTGACTCTAGCTGATGGGGCAGTGCAGTGTACAACAGAGAGAGCACGGGGCATCATCTGACTCTAGCTGATGGGGCAGTGCAGTGTACAACAGAGAGCACGGGGCATCATCTGACTCTAGCTGATGGGGCAGTGCAGTGTACAACAGAGAGAGCACGGGGCATCATCTGACTCCACCTGATGGGGCAGTGCAGTGTACAACAGAGAGAGCACGGGGCATCATCTGACTCTACCTGATGGGGCAGTGCAGTGTACAACAGAGGGCACGGGGCATCATCTGACTCTACCTGATGGGGCAGTGCAGTGTACAACAGAGAGAGCACGGGGCATCACCTGACTCTAGCTGATGGGGCAGTGCAGTGTACAACAGAGAGCACGGGGCATCATCTGACTCCACCTGATGGGGCAGTGCAGTGTACAACAGAGGGCACGGGGCATCATCTGACTCTACCTGATGGGGCAGTGCAGTGTACAACAGAGAGCACGGGGCATCATCTGACTCTACCTGATGGGGCAGTGCAGTGTACAACAGAGAGCACGGGGCATCATCTGACTCTACCTGATGGGGCAGTGCAGTGTACAACAGAGAGCACGGGGCATCATCTGACTCTACCTGATGGGGCAGTGCAGTGTACAACAGAGGGCACGGGGCATCATCTGACTCTACCTGATGGGGCAGTGCAGTGTACAACAGAGAGCACGGGGCATCATCTGACTCTTCCTGATGGGGCAGTGCAGTGTACAACAGAGAGCACGGGGCATCATCTGACTCTACCTGATGGGGCAGTGCAGTGTACAACAGAGAGAGCACGGGGCATCACCTGACTCTAGCTGATGGGGCAGTGCAGTGTACAACAGAGAGCACGGGGCATCATCTGACTCCACCTGATGGGGCAGTGCAGTGTACAACAGAGGGCACGGGGCATCATCTGACTCTACCTGATGGGGCAGTGCAGTGTACAACAGAGAGCACGGGGCATCATCTGACTCTACCTGATGGGGCAGTGCAGTGTACAACAGAGAGCACGGGGCATCATCTGACTCTACCTGATGGGGCAGTGCAGTGTACAACAGAGAGCACGGGGCATCATCTGACTCTACCTGATGGGGCAGTGCAGTGTACAACAGAGGGCACGGGGCATCATCTGACTCTACCTGATGGGGCAGTGCAGTGTACAACAGAGAGCACGGGGCATCATCTGACTCTTCCTGATGGGGCAGTGCAGTGTACAACAGAGAGCACGGGGCATCATCTGACTCTACCTGATGGGGCAGTGCAGTGTACAACAGAGGGCACGGGGCATCATCTGACTCTACCTGATGGGGCAGTGCAGTGTACAACAGAGGGCACGGGGCATCATCTGACTCTACCTGATGGGGCAGTGCAGTGTACAACAGAGAGCACGGGGCATCATCTGACTCTTCCTGATGGGGCAGTGCAGTGTACAACAGAGAGCACGGGGCATCATCTGACTCTTCCTGATGGGGCAGTGCAGTGTACAACAGAGAGAGCACGGGGCATCATCTGACTCCACCTGATGGGGCAGTGCAGTGTACAACAGAGAGCACGGGGCATCACCTGACTCTACCTGATGGGGCAGTGCAGTGTACAACAGAGGGCACGGGGCATCATCTGACTCTACCTGATGGGGCAGTGCAGTGTACAACAGAGAGCACGGGGCATCATCTGACTCTACCTGATGGGGCAGTGCAGTGTACAACAGAGAGCACGGGGCATCACCTGACTCTACCTGATGGGGCAGTGCAGTGTACAACAGAGAGCACGGGGCATCATCTGACTCCACCTGATGGGGCAGTGCAGTGTACAACAGAGAGCACGGGGCATCATCTGACTCTACCTGATGGGGCAGTGCAGTGTACAACAGAGAGCACGGGGCATCATCTGACTCTACCTGATGGGGCAGTGCAGTGTACAACAGAGAGCACGGGGCATCATCTGACTCTACCTGATGGGGCAGTGCAGTGTACAACAGAGAGCACGGGGCATCATCTGACTCCACCTGATGGGGCAGTGCAGTGTACAACAGAGGGCACGGGGCATCATCTGACTCTACCTGATGGGGCAGTGCAGTGTACAACAGAGAGAGCACGGGGCATCATCTGACTCTACCTGATGGGGCAGTGCAGTGTACAACAGTGAGCACGGAGCATCATCTGACTCTAGCTGATGGGGCAGTGCAGTGTACAACAGAGAGCACGGGGCATCATCTGACTCTACCTGATGGGGCAGTGCAGTGTACAACAGAGGGCACGGGGCATCATCTGACTCTACCTGATGGGGCAGTGCAGTGTACAACAGAGAGAGCACGGGGCATCATCTGACTCCACCTGATGGGGCAGTGCAGTGTACAACAGAGAGCACGGGGCATCATCTGACTCCACCTGATGGGGCAGTGCAGTGTACAACAGAGAGCACGGGGCATCATCTGACTCTACCTGATGGGGCAGTGCAGTGTACAACAGAGGGCACGGGGCATCATCTGACTCTACCTGATGGGGCAGTGCAGTGTACAACAGAGAGAGCACGGGGCATCATCTGACTCCACCTGATGGGGCAGTGCAGTGTACAACAGAGGGCACGGGGCATCATCTGACTCTACCTGATGGGGCAGTGCAGCGTACAACAGAGAGAGCACGGGGCATCATCTGACTCTACCTGATGGGGCAGTGCAGTGTACAACAGAGGGCACGGGGCATCATCTGACTCTACCTGATGGGGCAGTGCAGTGTACAACAGAGAGCACGGGGCATCATCTGACTCTACCTGATGGGGCAGTGCAGTGTACAACAGAGGGCACGGGGCATCACCTGACTCTACCTGATGGGGCAGTGCAGTGTACAACAGAGAGCACGGGGCATCATCTGACTCTACCTGATGGGGCAGTGCAGTGTACAACAGAGGGCACGGGGCATCACCTGACTCTACCTGATGGGGCAGTGCAGTGTACAACAGAGGGCACGGGGCATCATCTGACTCTACCTGATGGGGCAGTGCAGTGTACAACAGAGAGCACGGGGCATCATCTGACTCTAGCTGATGGGGCAGTGCAGTGTACAACAGAGGGCACGGGGCATCATCTGACTCTACCTGATGGGGCAGTGCAGTGTACAACAGAGAGAGCACGGGGCATCATCTGACTCCACCTGATGGGGCAGTGCAGTGTACAACAGAGGGCACGGGGCATCACCTGACTCTACCTGATGGGGCAGTGCAGTGTACAACAGAGGGCACGGGGCATCATCTGACTCTACCTGATGGGGCAGTGCAGTGTACAACAGAGAGCACGGGGCATCACCTGACTCTACCTGATGGGGCAGTGCAGTGTACAACAGAGAGAGCACGGGGCATCATCTGACTCTTCCTGATGGGGCAGTGCAGTGTACAACAGAGGGCACGGGGCATCATCTGACTCTAGCTGATGGGGCAGTGCAGTGTACAACAGAGAGAGCACGGGGCATCACCTGACTCTACCTGATGGGGCAGTGCAGTGTACAACAGAGAGAGCACGGGGCATCATCTGACTCTTCCTGATGGGGCAGTGCAGTGTACAACAGAGAGCACGGGGCATCATCTGACTCTAGCTGATGGGGCAGTGCAGTGTACAACAGAGAGAGCACGGGGCATCATCTGACTCTAGCTGATGGGGCAGTGCAGTGTACAACAGAGAGAGCACGGGGCATCATCTGACTCTTCCTGATGGGGCAGTGCAGTGTACAACAGAGAGAGCACGGGGCATCATCTGACTCTTCCTGATGGGGCAGTGCAGTGTACAACAGAGAGAGCACGGGGCATCACCTGACTCTACCTGATGGGGCAGTGCAGTGTACAACAGAGAGAGCACGGGGCATCATCTGACTCTACCTGATGGGGCAGTGTAGTGTACAACAGAGGGCACGGGGCATCACCTGACTCTAGCTGATGGGGCAGTGCAGTGTACAACAGAGAGAGCACGGGGCATCACCTGACTCTACCTGATGGGGCAGTGCAGTGTACAACAGAGGGCACGGGGCATCATCTGACTCTACCTGATGGGGCAGTGCAGTGTACAACAGAGAGGGCACGGGGCATCATCTGACTCTACCTGATGGGGCAGTGCAGTGTACAACAGAGGGCACGGGGCATCATCTGACTCCACCTGATGGGGCAGTGCAGTGTACAACAGAGAGCACGGGGCATCATCTGACTCTAGCTGATGGGGCAGTGCAGTGTACAACAGAGAGAGCACGGGGCATCACCTGACTCTAGCTGATGGGGCAGTGCAGTGTACAACAGAGAGAGCACGGGGCATCACCTGACTCTAGCTGATGGGGCAGTGCAGTGTACAACAGAGAGGGCACGGGGCATCATCTGACTCTACCTGATGGGGCAGTGCAGTGTACAACAGAGGGCACGGGGCATCATCTGACTCCACCTGATGGGGCAGTGCAGTGTACAACAGAGGGCACGGGGCATCATCTGACTCCACCTGATGGGGCAGTGCAGTGTACAACAGAGAGGGCACGGGGCATCATCTGACTCTACCTGATGGGGCAGTGCAGTGTACAACAGAGGGCACGGGGCATCATCTGACTCCACCTGATGGGGCAGTGCCGTGTACAACAGAGAGAGCACGGGGCATCATCTGACTCTACCTGATGGGGCAGTGCAGTGTACAACAGAGGGCACGGGGCATCATCTGACTCTACCTGATGGGGCAGTGCAGTGTACAACAGAGAGAGCACGGGGCATCATCTGACTCTACCTGATGGGGCAGTGCAGTGTACAACAGAGGGCACGGGGCATCATCTGACTCTACCTGATGGGGCAGTGCAGTGTACAACAGAGAGAGCACGGGGCATCATCTGACTCTACCTGATGGGGCAGTGCAGTGTACAACAGAGGGCACGGGACATCATCTGACTCCACCTGATGGGGCAGTGCAGTGTACAACAGAGAGCACGGGGCATCATCTGACTCTACCTGATGGGGCAGTGCAGTGTACAACAGAGAGAGCACGGGGCATCATCTGACTCTACCTGATGGGGCAGTGCAGTGTACAACAGAGAGGGCACGGGGCATCATCGGACTCTACCTGATGGGGCAGTGCAGTGTACAACAGAGAGAGCACGGGGCATCATCTGACTCCACCTGATGGGGCAGTGCAGTGTACAACAGAGGGCACGGGGCATCATCTGACTCTACCTGATGGGGCAGTGCAGTGTACAACAGAGGGCACGGGGCATCATCTGACTCTAGCTGATGGGGCAGTGCAGTGTACAACAGAGAGCACGGGGCATCATCTGACTCTAGCTGATGGGGCAGTGCAGTGTACAACAGAGAGAGCACGGGGCATCACCTGACTCTAGCTGATGGGGCAGTGCAGTGTACAACAGAGGGCACGGGGCATCATCTGACTCCACCTGATGGGGCAGTGCAGTGTACAACAGAGAGCACGGGGCATCATCTGACTCTACCTGATGGGGCAGTGCAGTGTACAACAGAGGGCACGGAGCATCACCTGACTCTACCTGATGGGGCAGTGCAGTGTACAACAGAGAGAGCACGGGGCATCATCTGACTCTACCTGATGGGGCAGTGCAGTGTACAACAGAGAGAGCACGGGGCATCATCTGACTCTACCTGATGGGGCAGTGCAGTGTACAACAGAGAGAGCACGGGGCATCATCTGACTCTACCTGATGGGGCAGTGCAGTGTACAACAGAGAGAGCACGGGGCATCATCTGACTCTACCTGATGGGGCAGTGCAGTGTACAACAGAGAGAGCACGGGGCATCATCTGACTCTACCTGATGGGGCAGTGCAGTGTACAACAGAGAGAGCACGGGGCATCACCTGACTCTACCTGATGGGGCAGTGCAGTGTACAACAGAGAGAGCACGGGGCATCATCTGACTCTACCTGATGGGGCAGTGCAGTGTACAACAGAGAGAGCACGGGGCATCACCTGACTCTACCTGATGGGGCAGTGCAGTGTACAACAGAGAGAGCACGGGGCATCATCTGACTCCACCTGATGGGGCAGTGCAGTGTACAACAGAGAGAGCACGGGGCATCATCTGACTCTACCTGATGGGGCAGTGCAGTGTACAACAGAGAGCACGGGGCATCATCTGACTCTACCTGATGGGGCAGTGCAGTGTACAACAGAGAGAGCACGGGGCATCATCTGACTCTACCTGATGGGGCAGTGCAGTGTACAACAGAGAGAGCACGGGGCATCATCTGACTCTAGCTGATGGGGCAGTGCAGTGTACAACAGAGAGAGCACGGGGCATCACCTGACTCTAGCTGATGGGGCAGTGCAGTGTACAACAGAGGGCACGGGGCATCATCTGACTCTACCTGATGGGGCAGTGCAGTGTACAACAGAGAGCACGGGGCATCATCTGACTCTACCTGATGGGGCAGTGCAGTGTACAACAGAGAGAGCACGGGGCATCATCTGACTCTACCTGATGGGGCAGTGCAGTGTACAACAGAGAGGGCACGGGGCATCATCTGACTCTACCTGATGGGGCAGTGCAGTGTACAACAGAGGGCACGGGGCATCATCTGACTCTACCTGATGGGGCAGTGCAGTGTACAACAGAGGGCACGGGGCATCATCTGACTCTACCAGATGGGGCAGTGCAGTGTACAACAGAGAGAGCACGGGGCATCACCTGACTCCACCTGATGGGGCAGTGCAGTGTACAACAGAGAGCACGGGGCATCATCTGACTCTACCTGATGGGGCAGTGCAGTGTACAACAGAGAGAGCACGGGGCATCACCTGACTCTACCTGATGGGGCAGTGCAGTGTACAACAGAGAGAGCACGGAGCATCATCTGACTCTACCTGATGGGGCAGTGCAGTGTACAACAGAGAGAGCACGGGGCATCATCTGACTCTACCTGATGGGGCAGTGCAGTGTACAACAGAGAGAGCACGGGGCATCATCTGACTCTACCTGATGGGGCAGTGCAGTGTACAACAGAGAGAGCACGGGGCATCATCTGACTCTACCTGATGGGGCAGTGCAGTGTACAACAGAGAGAGCACGGGGCATCATCTGACTCTACCTGATGGGGCAGTGCAGTGTACAACAGAGAGCACGGGGCATCATCTGACTCTACCTGATGGGGCAGTGCAGTGTACAACAGAGGGCACGGGGCATCATCTGACTCTAGCTGATGGGGCAGTGCAGTGTACAACAGAGAGAGCACGGGGCATCATCTGACTCTACCTGATGGGGCAGTGCAGTGTACAACAGAGAGAGCACGGGGCATCATCTGACTCTAGCTGATGGGGCAGTGCAGTGTACAACAGAGGGCACGGGGCATCATCTGACTCTACCTGATGGGGCAGTGCAGTGTACAACAGAGGGCACGGGGCATCACCTGACTCTACCTGATGGGGCAGTGCAGTGTGCAACAGAGGGCATGGGGCATCATCTGACTCTACCTGATGGGGCACTGCAGTGTACAACAGAGAGAGCACGGGGCATCATCTGACTCCACCTGATGGGGCACTGCAGTGCACAACAGAGAGAGCACGGGGCATCATCTGACTCTACCTGATGGGGCAGTGCAGTGTACAACAGAGGGCACTGGGCATCACCTGACTCTTCCTGATGGGGCAGTGCAGTGTACAACAGAGAGCACGGGGCATCATCTGACTCTACCTGATGGGGCAGTGCAGTGTACAACAGAGGGCACGGGGCATCATCTGACTCTACCTGATGGGGCAGTGCAGTGTACAACAGAGAGAGCACGGGGCATCATCTGACTCTACCTGATGGGGCAGTGCAGTGTACAACAGAGAGCACGGGGCATCATCTGACTCTTCCTGATGGGGCAGTGCAGTGTACAACAGAGAGAGCACGGGGCATCATCTGACTCTACCTGATGGGGCAGTGCAGTGTACAACAGAGGGCACGGGGCATCATCTGACTCTACCTGATGGGGCAGTGCAGTGTACAACAGAGAGAGCACGGGGCATCATCTGACTCTACCTGATGGGGCAGTGCAGTGTACAACAGAGAGCACGGGGCATCATCTGACTCTACCTGATGGGGCAGTGCAGTGTACAACAGAGAGAGCACGGGGCATCATCTGACTCTACCTGATGGGGCAGTGCAGTGTACAACAGAGGGCACGGGGCATCATCTGACTCTACCTGATGGGGCAGTGCAGTGTACAACAGAGAGAGCACGGGGCATCATCTGACTCTAGCTGATGGGGCAGTGCAGTGTACAACAGAGGGCACGGGGCATCATCTGACTCTACCTGATGGGGCAGTGCAGTGTACAACAGAGAGAGCACGGGGCATCACCTGACTCTACCTGATGGGGCAATGCAGGGTACAACAGAGGGCACGGGGCATCACCTGACTCTACCTGATGGGGCAGTGCAGTGTACAACAGAGAGAGCACGGGGCATCACCTGACTCTACCTGATGGGGCAGTGCAGGGTACAACAGAGGGCACGGGGCATCATCTGACTCTAGCTGATGGGGCAGTGCAGTGTACAACAGAGAGCGCGGGGCATCATCTGACTCTTCCTGATGGGGCAGTGCAGTGTACAACAGAGAGCACGGGGCATCATCTGACTCTAGCTGATGGGGCAGTGCAGTGTACAACAGAGGGAGCACGGGGCATCATCTGATTCTTCCTGATGGGGCAGTGCAGTGTACAACAGAGGGCACGGGGCATCACCTGACTCTACCTGATGGGGCAGTGCAGTGTACAACAGAGAGAGCACGGGGCATCATCTGACTCTACCTGATGGGGCAGTGCAGTGTACAACAGAGAGAGCACGGGGCATCACCTGACTCTAGCTGATGGGGCAGTGCAGTGTACAACAGAGGGCACGGAGCATCATCTGACTCTACCTGATGGGGCAGTGCAGTGTACAACAGAGAGCACGGGGCATCACCTGACTCTAGCTGATGGGGCAGTGCAGTGTACAACAGAGAGAGCACGGGGCATCATCTGACTCTACCTGATGGGGCAGTGCAGTGTACAACAGAGAGAGCACGGGGCATCACCTGACTCTAGCTGATGGGGCAGTGCAGTGTACAACAGAGAGCACGGGGCATCATCTGACTCTAGCTGATGGGGCAGTGCAGTGTACAACAGAGAGAGCACGGGGCATCACCTGACTCTACCTGATGGGGCAGTGCAGTGTACAACAGAGGGCACGGGGCATCATCTGACTCCACCTGATGGGGCAGTGCAGTGTACAACAGAGGGCACGGGGCATCATCTGACTCCACCTGATGGGGCAGTGCAGTGTACAACAGAGGGCACGGGGCATCATCTGACTCTACCTGATGGGGCAGTGCAGTGTACAACAGAGGGCACGGGGCATCATCTGACTCCACCTGATGGGGCAGTGCAGTGTACAACAGAGAGAGCATGGGGCATCATCTGACTCTACCTGATGGGGCAGTGCAGTGTACAACAGAGAGAGCACGGGGCATCATCTGACTCTACCTGATGGGGCAGTGCAGTGTACAACAGAGGGCACGGGGCATCATCTGACTCCACCTGATGGGGCAGTGCAGTGTACAACAGAGAGAGCACGGGGCATCATCTGACTCTACCTGATGGGGCAGTGCAGTGTACAACAGAGGGCACGGGGCATCACCTGACTCTACCTGATGGGGCAGTGCAGTGTACAACAGAGGGCACGGGGCATCATGACTCTACCTGATGGGGCAGTGCAGTGTACAACAGAGGGCACGGGGCATCACCTGACTCTACCTGATGGGGCAGTGCAGTGTACAACAGAGAGAGCACGGGGCATCATCTGACTCTACCTGAAGGAATGCTCTTCTCCTGATGCAGTGTGTTTGTGTTTCTCTCTCTAGGGGGAATCCGGGGCCGCTGGCCAGCCTGGTCCAGCAGTAAGTGACTCTCTTCAATTAACTTAAAATCTGCACATTCAACATAATTGAGGAAAGATTATTTTAACAGTTCAATTTAAAGAAATTAAACAAGAGTCTTGATTTTTGCTGTTTTCAGGGGGTAAAAGGTGACCTGGGCAACCCTGGAGCAGATGGAGTGCAAGGTGACCCAGGATATGATGTGAGTACCTTTTGGAGAAATGCTGTTGCAATACTGTATCTCGGGAGGAGGGGGGAGCGAGCAGACACTGTTAAATATATTGTGCGTTTGAGTCTCTATCCCTTCCCACTCTTCCTTTGAAGACAAGCGGAATGACAAATGTGCTGGGACAAGGAGAGCTTCTTGGAGAGGAAAGACCCCATTTCTTGGATTATAAATTCAATCTGGATCCTAATTCTGTCTGATGTCTACCGAGCCCTATACACAGTCCGTATGAGAATATATACTGCTAACATCCCTACACCCACTGTACTGAGAATGTGAACTGTGTACACCCACTTTACTGAGAATCTACACTGTGTACACCCCCTGTACTGAAAATGTGAACTGTGTGCACCCACTGTACTGAGAATCTACAGTGTACACCCCCTGTACTGAGAATCTAAACTGTGTACACCCCCTGTACTGAGAATCGACACTGTGTACACCCCCTGTACTAAGAATCAACACTGTGTACAGCCCATGTACTGAGAATCAACACTGTGTACAGCCCATATACTGAGAATCTACACTGTGTACACCCACTGTACTGAGAATCTACACTGTGTACACCCCCTGTACTGAGAATCTACACTGTGTACACCCCGTACTGAGAATCTACACTGTGTACACCCCCTGTACTGAGAATCAACACTGTGTACAGCCCATGTACTGAGAATCTACACTGTGTACACCCACTGTACTGAGAATCTACACTGTGTACACCCCCTGTACTGAGAATCAACACTATGTACACCCCCTGTACTGAGAATCAACACTGTGTACAGCCCATGTACTGAGAATCTACGCTGTGTACAGCCCCTGTACTGAGAATCTACACTGTGTACACCCCCTGTACTGAGAATGTACACTGTGTACACCACCTGTACTGAGAATCAACACTGTGTACAGCCCATGTACTGAGAATCTACACTGTGTACACCCCCTGTACTGAGAATGTGAACTGTGTACACCCACTGTACTGAGAAACTACACTGTGTACACCCTCTGTACTGAGAATCAAGACTGTGTACACCCCCTGTACTGAGAATCTACACTGTGTACACCCCCTGTACTGAGAAACTACACTGTGTACACCCCCTGTACTGAGAATCGACACTGTGTACAGCCCATGTACTGAGAATCTACACTGTGTACAGCCCATGTACTGAGAATCTACACTGTGTACACCCCCTGTACTGAGAATCTACACTGTGTACACCCACTGTACTGAGAATCTACACTGTGTACAGCCCATGTACTGAGAATCTACACTGTGTACACCCCCTGTACTGAGAATCAACACAGTGTACACCCCCTGTACTGAGAATCTACACTGTGTACACCCCCTGTACTGAGAATCTACACTGTGTACGCCCCCTGTACTTAGAAACTACACTGCGTACAGCCCATGTACTGAGAATCTACACTGTGTACACCCCCTGTACTGAGAATCAACACTGTGTACACCCCCTGTACTGAGAATGTGAACTGTGTACACCCACTGTACTGATAATCTATACAGTGTACACCCCCTGTACTGAGAATCTACACTGTGTACACCCACTGTACTGAGAATCTACACTGTGTACACCCACTGCACTGAGAATCTACGCTGTGTACACCCCCTGTACTGAGAATCGATATTGTGTACACCCCCTGTACTGAGAACCTACACTGTGTACACCCCCTGTACTGAGAATCGACACTGTGTACACCAACTGTACTGAGAATCTACACTGTGTACACCCACTGTACTGAGAATGTGCACTGTGTACACCCACTGTACTGAGAATCTACACTGTGTACAGCCCATGTACTGAGAATCAACACTGTGTACAGCCCATGTACTGAGAACCTACACTGTGTACACCCCCTGTACTGAGAATCTACACTGTGTACACCCACAGTACTCAGAATGTGAACTGTATTCACCCCCTGTACTGAGAATCTACACTGTGTACACCCACTCTACTGAGAATGTGAACTGTATACACCCCCTGTACTGAGAATGTGAACTGTATACACCCCCTGTACTGAGAATCTACACTGTGCACACCCCCTGTACTGAGAATCTACACTGTGTACACCCCCTGTACTGAGGATCTACACTGTGTACACCCACTGTACTGAGAATCTACATTGTGTACACCCCCTGTACTGAGATTCTGAACTGTGTACACCCACTGTACTGAGAATCTACACTGTGTACATCCCCGTACTGAGAATCTGAACTGTGTACACCCACTGTACTGAGAATCTACACTGTGTACACCCCCTGTACTGAGAATCTACAATGTGCACACCCCCTGTACTGAGAATCTACACTGTGTACACCCACTGTACTGAGAATCTACACTGTGTACACCCACTCTACTGAGAATCTACACTGTGTACACCTCCTGTAATGCGAATCTACAGTGTACACCCCCTGTACTGAGAATCTACACTGTGTACACCCACTGTACTGAGAATCTACACTGTGTACACCCCCTGTACTGAGAATCGACACTGTGAACAACCCCTGTACTGAGAATATGAACTGTGTACACCCACTGTACTGAGAATCTACACTGTGTACAGTCCATGTACTGAGAATCGACACTGTATACTCCCCATGTACTGAGAATGCGGATCTACACTGTGTACACCCCATGTTCCAATGAGGAGGGATCTTTGCATGCAGTAATGTGGATGGTCAATAAGTGTGATGCCCATGTATGCTGTCTCTGAATTGGGTTGAAAGATGCTATGACATTGTGCCTGGATATCTCAGTGATCCCATTGTGCAGGAAATGCTGGAATCAGGGCCTCTTACAGTTGAGATCTGGAATGTGGTGACCCTGCGGCTCGATACAATCTGACCTTCAACTGATGGATTTGGGGCTTCCTCAAGTGCTGGAGGTCATCCTGGGAAATTACCTTCAACTCCTCTGTGCAACTGCCAGTTCTCCACAGCAAGCTGGTTGTTGAATATAGCCTCTCACTTTGTACACAGGAGGCCCCACGCTCACTGTGATCGATGAAACAGTATTCCTTATCCAAATGCATAGACTTGCTCACTTTATCTTTTGAAATGGGAATGATGCCTCTTTATATTTCATGTGAAACAGGTTCCAGAGGTGAACAGGTGGGCCTTGAGCTGGTGGTTGGCATTCACCAATCTCTTGTACTCGTCCGGCCTGCCCCAGACTGGGAGTATGGCCAGTAATGTGAACAAGTTTGACCAGGGCCAGCCAGCTGGTGGGGATCTTTATATTGTTGAGCATAAAACAATGAAGTGAGATCTGCAGTCTTACGCCTCAACACTTCAATGAACTCAAGAGGCACAATGTGTGTATCACACAGCCAATCACTGCGGGAGGGGCACTGTGTCGATTATTACATTGTACTGACACAGTTTGGATCGAGAACCATTCGTTCCAGGACTCTGACACTAGAAGTCCATTCAGAACTGTTGTGTCTGTGTATAATAAGACACAGACTGCAGGAGAACGGTACAACAGGTGTTTACTCAACATGGCTCACACTGGAACTGAACTGTACAGATTACTACTCAGTGCTATATACAGGTGTGGTCACTGCCGGTACTGCAGTATACATGAGCTGTAAAAGATAGTTCCCCCCTTAAAGGTATATACATTACAATTCCTCCCCTTTTAGATTAACAGTACCATAACACTCATTTAACAATTAAATATCAAACTAATTACAATTAACACTTTTAACATGCAACATTAGCTGAAAATAGTCTATTTATATATTCAGTCTTTGGGGAGGCTTCCTGATCCTTTCTGGATAGCGCCTTTTCCGAGTGTCTTGCTCTTGGTGTGGAGGCGATTCTGGCCCCCTGTCGTCGGTTGGTTCATCAGCTTCCGATGCTACTGTTTCTGGGGTAGATGCGACCTGTACGTTGGGTTCATCACCAGGTACGTATGGGCGAGGCATGGGGTTGACTTGTTCCTGTGACTCTAGGATCTGGTCAGCATGGCATCTCACGATGCTCTCCCCAATGTCCACTGTGTACATTAGTGGGCCCTGCCGTGTGCATATCGTTCCTGGCTGCCATTTTTCTGTTCGGTAGTCGCGGGACAAGACTGGTTGCCCGACATTGAAGCTCCTTGTTGGCTTCTCATGGATGTGCTGGAATTGCTTACTCTCAAGATCTCTTCGTACGTTTGGTCTGAGCAAATCCAGGCGCGATCTTAACCTTCGGTTAAAGAACATCATGGCTGGGGCCTGGTTGGTGACTGCATGTGTCGCATTCCGGTAGGTGAACAGGAAATTGTCCACCTTGTGCTGCAACGGAATGTTGTCATTGTACATAGCCTTTATTGCCTTCTTAAAGGTTTGTACGAACCTCTCAGCCAATCCATTTGTGGCTGGATGATACGGGGTGGATGTGTAATGCCTTACCCCATTCTTTTTCAAGAACCTCCGGAACTCTTCGGACACAAACTGTGGTCCGTTGTCAGAGCAAATCTGTTCTGGCAAGCCATTCCTGGCAAAAATGGTCCGTAGGACTGCAATAGTTTTCTCCGTGGTGGTGGAGGACATTTTGATGACCTCAGGTCATTTCGAGTGCGCATCCACGGCTATTAAAAACATTGAGCCCATGAATGGACCAGCAAAATCAATATGCACCCGTTGCCATGGAGATGAGGGCCACTCCCATGGGTGTAGCGGGGCCTGTGGTGGTGCATTTTGGACTTTCTGGCATCCTGAGCCGCTCTTGGTCAGGTCCTCGATTTGTTTATCGATTCCCGGCCACCACACATAAGCCCTGGCTAGGCTGTTCATTTTTACCCCTCCCAGATGACCCTCATGAAGCTCATTGATCACTCTATCCCTTAACTTGGGTGGAATTACCACTCGGGGTCCACACATCAAGGTCCCCCGGCACACTGACAGCTGTTCTCTCCTTGTCGAGAATGCTGGCAACAGTGAGTCGCCATGTGCTGGCCACCCCTTCACCATCAAATCATATACCCGAGACAGTGTCGGGTCATTTCGGGTTTCCTTTTCGATACAAGCGTTAGTTACCGGTAGGTATTCAACTATAGTCGAATGGAATATTTCGACAGGATCCACTGCTGGTGCTTCCTCCGCAGTAGGCAGTGGCAGGCGTGATAGCCCATCAGCATTTCCATGCTGTTTCGTGCCCTTATATTCAATCTCATAGTGGTGCGCCCCTAGAAAAAGTGACCATCTTTGTAGTCGTTGCGCAGTCATCACCGGAACGCCCTTCTTTGGATTAAAAATGGAGACGAGGCTGGTGATCAGTCAGCAAGGTGAATTTCTGCCCGTGCAGATAGTGATTGAACTTTTTCACTCCCCACACTAGGCTGAGGGCCTCCCTGTCAATCTGGGCGTAGTTACGCTCGGCTGAGGTTAGTGATCGTGACGCAAAGGCTATTGGCCTCTCTGAGCCGTCCGAGAATTTGTGCGACAGCACCGCTCCAATGCCGTAGGGTGATGCATCACATGCCAACCGAATTGGTAATGCTGGGTTGTAATGGGCCAATACCTCTTTCGATGTGATTAATGTTTTGCTCTTCTGGAAAGCTCGTCTGCATTCGTCACTCCACTTCCATGGCACCCCAGTTTGCAGTAGGGTGTTCAGTGGGTGTAGTATTGTAGACAAATTTGGCAAGAACTTATGGTAGTAGTTTACCAGCCCGAGGAACGACCTCAGTTGTGACACATTTTCCGGTGCTGGAGCCTTGACTACTGCCTCAATCTTCTCTGGGGACTTATGTAACCCCTCTTTATCGATAACGTGGCCACAATACGAGATCTGTTTTCTAAAAAACTCGCATTTGGGGCGGTTAGCTTGGAGCCCATATTCCTGCAATCTAGTGAGCACCTGCTCCAGGTTGACAAGGTGATCACTGTCATTTTCGCCTGTGACCAGGATGTCGTCCAAATAACACTGGGTCCCTGGGATCCCTTGCAGGACTTGTTCCATTGCCCTCTGCCAAATAGACGGAGCTGATGCTACCCCGAATACCAGCCGGTTGTATTGGTAGAGACCTTTATGGGTGTTGATTGTGAGTTTTTTTTTGATGCTTCTTCTACCTCCATTTGCAGATACGCCTGGGCCAGATCAATCTTAGTGAAGCGTTTCCCTCCAGATAGCGAGGCGAAAATATCTTCAATCCGCGGAAGTGGATATTGTACGGTGTGAAGAACCGGGTTCACTTTTACCTTAAAGTCCCCACAGATGCGAACCTTCCTTGGTTCCCCAGGCGTGCTGCTCAACGACTTTTTCATCACAGGGATGATGGGTGTAGCCCACTCGCTCCAGTCTACCTTGGACAGTACACCTGAACGTTCCAGACTCTCCAGCTCTGCTTTGATGGCTGGGCAGATCGCATAAGGTACCGGTCTGGCCTTAAAAAATTTTGGGCTTGCGTTTTCTTCAATTTTAATCGTCGCTGTCATGCCTTTTAGTGTTCCGAGTCCTTGCTGGAACACTTCTTTCGCGTCAGTTAGGATCTTTGACAGTTGCCCAGGTGTGACGTCGTCATCCTTTTTGTCAGCCAGTCAGTGCCTGTATGGAATGCCAATCCAGTTGTATTTTCCGGATCCATTCACGTCCCAGTAATGGTGGTCCTCCATCTTGCAATACATACAGGTCTAGTTTTGGTGTTTCCTTACCGTTATATATAACGGTCACCCTTATTTTTCCTTTGGGGTAGACTTTTTGCCCCGTTTACATCTTCAACATAATTTTTGTGTCTGTCAAGGGTATGTGTGAGAATAGCCGCTCATAGTCCCGTCAGTTTATGACTGTTAGGGCTGATCCTGTGTCCAATTCCATCTTTACCTGGACTCCTGCTATCTTGAGAGTGACCCAAATGGTTCGGTGATCCTCCGTTGTGATCACATTATGTAGTTTCAGACAACTCAGTTCCCTGCTTTCGGAGTCGTTATCACTCTTTTGTTCGTCTGAACTATTCTCCGTCATCTTATGTACCTTCTTGTACTTTCCTTTGGTAGGTTTCTTATTGCTGTTTTCTTTCCCGACCTGCAGACTCGTGCTATGTGTCCTACTTTTCCACACTGTCTGCACACTTTGTCTTTGAACCAGCAATCATTCTGGTCGTGTGTTGTTCTGCCGCAGCGATAGCACTTCTCTGTTCTATATGACATTTTGTTTGTGCCATATTCTTGCGGTCTCTGTTGTATCTCTGCAGTGCCCCGTGCTGCTGCTTCATATGATACCGCAATGCTGAAAGCCATTTCCAGCGTAAGGTCCTTTTCAGATAAAAGCCGTTTCTGGGTTCCTTCACTTTGAAGCCCACACACAAACTTGTCCCTTAAGGTATCTGCCAGTCCCGCTCCAAACTGGTAGAAATATAGAAGATAGGGGCAGGAGTAGGCCATTCGGCCCCTCAAGCCTGCTCCGTCATTCAATGAGATCATGGCTGATCATCCAAACTCAGTACCCGGTCCCTGCTTTCTCCCCATACCCCTTGATCCCTTTAGCCTTAAGAAATACATCCAACTCCTCCTTGAATATATTTAATATATTGGCCTCTACTGCTTTCTGTGGTAGAGAATTACACAGGTTCACCACTCTCTGGGTGAAGAAATTCCTCCTCATTTCTGTCCTAAATGGCCTACCCCTTATCCTTAGACTGTGACCCCTGGTTCTGGACTCCCCGACCATCGGGAACATCCTTCCTGCATCTAGTCTGTCCAGTTCTGTCAGAATTTTATAAGCTTCAATGAGATCCCCTCTCATTCTTCTAAACTCCAGCGAGTACAAGCCCAATCGACCCAATCTCTCCTCATATGTCATTCCTGCCATCCCAGGTATCAGCCTGGTGAATCTTCGCTGAACTCCTTCCATGGCAAGAACATCCTTCCTCAGATAAGGCGACCAAAACTGCACACAATACTCAAGCTGTGGTCTCACCAAGGCCCTGTACAACTGCAGCAAGACATCCTTGTTCCTGTACTCAAACTCTCTCGCTACGAAGGCCAACATACCATTTGCCTTCTTAACCGCCTGCTGCACCTGCATGCTTACCTTCAGCAACTGGTGCACAAGGACACCCAGGTCTCGTTGCACTTCCCCTTCTCCCAATCTATTGTCATTCAGATAATAATCTGCCTTTCTGTTTTTGCCACCAAAGTGGATAACCTCACATTTATCCACATTATCGTGCATTTGCCATGTTTCTGCCCAATCACCCAACCTGTCCAAATCATCCTGGAGTTTCTCAGCATCCTCCTCACAGCACACACACCCACCCAGCTTTGTGTCATCTGCAAACTTGGAGATATTACATCTAGTTCCCTTGTCTAGATCATTAATATATATTGTGAATAGCTGGGGTCCAAGGACCGATCCCTGCGGTACCCCACTAGTTACTGCCTGCCACTCGGAAAATGACCAGTTTATTCCAACTCTTTGCTTTCTGTCTGCCAACCAGTTCTCTATCCAAGTCAATACCTTGCCCCCAATCCCATGTGCCTAAACTTTACACGCTAATCTCTTATGAGGGACCTTATCGAAAGCCTTCTGAAAGTCCAAATACACCACATCCACTGGTTCTCCCTTATCTATTTTACCAGTTACATCCTCAAAAAATTCCAGTAGATTAGTCAAGCATGATTTACCTTTTGTAAATCCATGTTGACTTTGTCTGATCCTGTCACTGTTTTCCATGTACTCTGTTATTACATCTTTTATAATGGACTCTAGCATTTTCCCCACTACTGATAGCAGGCTTACCGGTCTGTAATTCCCTGTTTTCTCCCTACCACCTTTTTTGAATAGTGGGGTAACATTAGCTACCCTCCAATCCATGGGTACTGTTCCAGATTCCATCGAATGCTGGAAGATGATCAGCAAAGCATCAGCTATTTCTAGGGCCACTTCCTTAAGTACCATAGGATGTAGATTATCAGGCCCTGGGGTTTTATCGGTCTTCAATCCCATCAATTTCCCTAACACCATTTCCCTACAAATACTGATTTCTTTCAGTTCCTCCCTTTCATCAGACCCTATGTTCCCCGACATCTCTGGGAGGTTATTTGTGTCCTCCTTTGTGAAGACAGAACCAAAATATGTATTTAAGTGGTCTGCCATTTCTTTGTTCCCCATTATAAATTCCGCTGATTCTGACTGCAAGGGACCTACGCTTGACTTCACCAATCTTTTTCTCTTCATATATCTATAAATGCTTTTACAGTCAGTTTTTATGTTCCCTGAAAGCTTACTCTCATATTCTATTTTCCCTTTCTTAATTAATCCCTTTGTCCTCCTTTGTTGAATCCTAAACTGCCCCAATCCTCAGGTTTACTGCTTTTTCTGGCCAATTTATATGTCCTCTCCTTGGATCTTACGCTATCCCTAATTTCCCTTGTTAGCCACGGTTGAGTCACCTTTTTTGTTTTATTTTTATCCCAAACTGGGATGAACAAATTCTGTAGTTCATCCATGCGGTCTTTGAATGTTTGCCATTGCCTATCCACCGTCAACCCTTTGAGTGACATTCCCCAATCAATCCTACCCAACTCACGCCTCAGACCATCGTAGTTTCCTTTATTTAAATTTAGGACCCTAGTCTCTGAGTCAACTATTTCATTCTCCGTCTTAATGAAGAATTCTCTCATATTATGATCGCTCCGACCCAAGGGGCCTCGTACAACAAGATTGCTATTAATCCTTTCTCATTACATAATACCCAGTCTAAGATGGCCTGATCTCTGGTTGGTTCCTCGACATATTGGTCCAGGAATCCATCCCTTAAACACTCCAGGAATTCCTCCTCCACAGTATTGTTACTAATTTGGTTGGCCCGATCTATATGTAGATTAAAGTCACCCATGATAATTGCCATGCCCTTATTGCATGCTTCTCTACTTTCCCTTTTAATGCCATCCCCAACCTCCACCTTACTGTTTGGAGGTCTATATACCACTCCCACTAACGTTTTCTGCCCCTTGGTATTTCTCAGTTCTACCCATACAGATTCCACACCATCAGAGCTAATATCCTTCCTTACTATTGTGTTAATCCCTTCTTTAACCAGCAATGCTACCCCACCTCCCTTTCCTTTTTGCCTGTCTTTCCTGAATATCGAATACCCCTGGATGTTGAGTTCCCAGCCTTGGCCACCCTGGAGCCATGTTTCCGTAATCCCAATCAAATCATATTCGTTTACCTCTATTTGCGCAGCTAATTCACCCACCTTATTACAAATGCTCCTCGCATTAAGACACAAAGCCTTCAGGCTTGTTTTTTTAACGCTCTTAGACATATTAGAATTATTATTTACTGTGGCCATGTTTGATTTAAACCGTTGATTTCTCTGACTGCCACTTTTGTTTTTCTCCTTCCTATCTTTTGCTTTTATCCTTGTTTCCCTTTCCTCTGTCTCCCTGCTCAGGTTCCCAACCCCCTGCCATTTTAGTTTCCATTGGACAGCAATGACCTGGGTTTGGGTAGAGGGAGTACAATTTCGAAGTTTGCGGATGATACAAAACTTATCAAAGCATTAAATAGTGAGCAGGTTAGTAGCAGATTTCAGGAGGACATATACAAACTGGTGAAATGGGCAGACACATGGCAGATGCAATTTAATGCAGATAAAGGTGAAGTGATGCAACTTGGGAGAAACAACATGGGAGAGGCAGTATAATCTAAATGGGACTGTTTTGAGGGGGTGCAAGAGCAGAGGGACCAGGGGGTGCATATTCACAAATCTTTGAAGGTGGCAGGGCAAGTTAATAAGGTGGTTAAGAAAGCATATAGGACACTTGGCTTTGTAAATAGGGGCATTTAATACAAAAACAAGGAAGTCATGCTAAATCTTTATAAATCACTGGTTCGGTCTCAGCTGGAGTATTATGCACAATTCCAGGAACCACACTTTAAGAAGGATGTCAATGTCTTGGAGAGGGTGCAGAGGAGTTTTAACATAAGAACATAAGAAACAGGAGCAGGAGTCGGTCAATCAGCCCCTCAAGCCTGCTCCGCCATTCAATAAGATCATGGCTGATCCAATCTTGGCCTCAACACCACTTGCCCGCTCTCTCCCCATAGCCCGCGACTCCCTTGTAGTTCAAGTGTCTGTCAATCTCCGCCTTGAATATATTCACCGACTCCGCCTCCACAGCTCTCTGGGGTAGAGAATTCCAAAGATTCACGACCCTCTGAGAGAAAAAATTCCTCCTCGTCTCTGTCTTAAATGGGCGACCACTTATTCTAAAACTATGTCCCTGTTACCGCCGAATTGGAGCCTGAACGGACCCAGTGATATACAGGGTCGACGTACACCCAACTTCGACTTATAGAGCAATAAACTCAGACTACTGCGGACCTTGCTGGAATGTGCGAGTACACTTTTATTTACAGAGCGCTCTGGGAGAAGTGCTATACACCCCCTTGGTGCAATCGCCAGCTTCTCAGCTTTACAATAGCAGCCGCGCTCCTTTTATACAATTTAAAAACAGGAAAGATACCATATTACATTAATTCCTTGGCCAATCTGGTACTTTAGCATCCTTTAACTTTGGCCAATCCGATACCTTAGCAACCCTTAATCACATTCTGTCAAAAACAAGTTGATTATATTATTATACCGTTAGCGAACAACTTAATTATATTACTGTTCTGTACAAGTGACATCACACGTTTGGTGTAAGCAGATCAAGTCAGCTGTCTGTTATGCCAGTGTCTGCAAAATGTCAATGAATGTCAAGTATTTCAGCAGGCACTACGGTGCCATTTTAAAATTTCCTCCAACATCCCCTAGTTGTAGATACCCCCACGAGGGGAAACATCCTCTCAGCATCTACCCTGTCAATCCCCCTCAGAATCTTATGTTTCAATAAGATCCCCTCTCATTCTTCTAAACTCCAATGAGTATCGGCCCAACCTGCTCAACCTTTCTTCATAAGACAACCCCTTCATCTCAGGAATTAACCTCGTGAACCTTCTCTGAACTGCCTCCAATGCAAGTATATCCTTCCTTAAATATGGAGACCAAAACTGTACGCAGTACTCCAGGTGTGGGCTCAGCAGCGCCTTGTAAAGTTGCATCAAAACTTCCCTACTTTTATACTCCATACCCCTCGCAATAAAGGCCAACACTCCATTTGCCTTCCTAATTACTTGCTGTACCTACATGCTAACTTTTTGTGATTCATGTACAAGGGCCCCCAGATCCCTCTGTACCGCAGCGTTATGTAATCTCTCTCCATTTAAATAATAATTTGCTTTTTCATTCTTCCTTCCAAAGTGGATAACCTCACATTTTCCCACATTATACTCCATCTGCCAAATGTTTGCCCACTCACTTAACCTATCTATATCCCTTTGCAGACTCTGCGTCCTCCTCACAACTTGCTAACCCACCCATCTTTGTATCATCAGCAAATTTGGCTACAGTACACTCGGTCCCTTCATCCAAGTCATTAATATAGATTGTAAATAGTTGAGACCCCAGCACTGATCCCTGTGGCACCCCACTAGTTACTGGTTGCCAACCAGAAAATCACCCATTTATCCCGACTCTCTGTTTTCTGCTAGTTAGCCAATCCCCTACCCATGTCAATATATTACCCCCAACCCTGTGCGCTCTTAACTTGTGCAGTAACCTTTTTTTGTGACACCTTATCGAATGCCTTCTGGAAATCCAAATGCACCACATCTACTGGTTCCCCTTTATCCACCCTGTTTGTTACATCCTCAAAGAACTCTAGCAAATTTGTCAAACATGATTTCCCTTTCATAAAACCATGTTGACTCTGCTTGATTGTCTTATGTTTTTCTAAACGTCCTACTATTACCTCCTTAATAATGGATTCCAGCATTTTCCTAATGACAGATGTTAGGCTAACCGGTCTATAGTTTCCTGCTTTCTGTCTCCCTCCTTTCTTGAATAGTGACGTTACATGTGCGGTTTTCCAATCTGCTGGGACCTCTCCAGAATCCAGGGAATTTTGGTAGATTACAAGCAATGCATCCACTATCTCTGCAGCCACTTCTTTTAAGACCCTAGGATGCAGGCCATCAGGTCCAGGGGACTTGTCGGCCTTTAGCCCCATTAGTTTGCCTAGTACTTTTTCCTCTAGTGATAGAGATTGTTTTAAGTTCCTCCCTCCCTATAGCCCCTTGATTATCTATTATTATTGGGGTGTTTTTAGTGTCTTCTATCGTGAAGACCGATCCAAAATAATTGTTTAGAGTCTCT
Source organism: Somniosus microcephalus (assembly GCF_052327205.1). Taxonomy (NCBI): domain Eukaryota; kingdom Metazoa; phylum Chordata; class Chondrichthyes; order Squaliformes; family Somniosidae; genus Somniosus; species Somniosus microcephalus. The sequence continues at coordinate 3,816,675 of NC_141006.1, read as the reverse complement.
GCCATTTCTCTATTTCCCATTATTAATTCCCCAGTCTCATCCTCTAAGGGACCAACATTTACTTTAGCTACTCTCTTCCATTTTATATACCTATAGAAGCTCTTACTGTCTGTTTTTATATTATTTGCTAGTTTACTCTCATACTCTATCTTCTCCCTCTTTATAATTTTTTTAGTCATCCTTTACTGGTTTCTAAAAATTTCCCAATCCTCTGGCCTACCACCAATCTTCGCAACATTCTATGCCTTTTCTTTCAATTTGATACCATCCTCAACTTCCTTAGTTAGCCACGGATGGTGCACCCTTCTCGTAGAGCCTTTCTTTCTCACTGGAATATACCTTTGCTGAGATTTATGAAATATCTCCTTAAATGTCTACCACTGCTGATCTACTATCTTACCCTTTAATCTATTTTCCCAGTCCACTTTAACCAACTCTGTCTTCATACCCTTGTAATTGCCTTTATTTAAGTTTAAGACACTAGTTTCAGACCCAAGTTTCTCACCCTCAAACTGAATTTGAAATTCTACCATGCTATGATCACTCTTTCCTAGGGGATCCTTTACTATTAATTAATCCTGTCTCATTACACATTACCAGATCTAAAATAGCCTGCTCCCCAGTTGGTTCCTCAATGTATTGCTCTAAGAAACCATCCTGAATACACACTATGAACTCGTCCTCAAGGCTGCCCTTGCCAATTTGATTTTTCCAATCTATATGATGATTAAAATCGCCCATGATTATTGCAGTACCTTTCTTCCAAGCCCCCATTATTTCTTGATTTATACTCTGTCCTACAGTATAGCTGCTGTTAGGGGGCCTGTAGACCACTCCCACCAGTGACTTCTTACCCTTACTATTTCTAATCTCCACCCAAACTGATTCTACATCTTGAGCTTCTGAGCCAATATCATTCCTCACCACTGCAGTGTTTTCATCCTTTATTAACAGAGTTACCCCACCTCCTTTTCCTTTCTGCCTATCCTTCCGAAATGTCAAATACCCCTGAATATTCAGTTCCCAGCCTTGGTCACCTTGTAACCAAATTTCTGTAATGGCTATCAGATCATACCCATTTATTTCTATTTGTGCCGTCAACTCATCTATTTTGTTACAAATGCTGCGTGCATTCAAATAAAGTGCCTTTAATTTTACCTTATCATTTTTCCTTACTCTGACTCTATTTTCTGGTGCACTCTTATGCTTGTACACTCTGCCCCTTCCTGATACATTCTGGTTATCGTTACCCTTGTCGTTGCCCTGCTCTATTGCTTTCTCCTTTCTCCTTGCCTTCCTAAATACCCCTTCACCTGAACCCCTATCATCTATTTCCAGCTTAGCTTTTCTCCCTTCTGATTCTCCCCTCAGGTGCCCATCCCCTTACCAAGCTAGTTTAAACCCTCCCCAACAGCACTAGCAAACTCCCCCGCGAGGATATTGGTCCCGTTGAGGTGCCTTTCCAGCCACGGTTTCATTTGCTCTATCCTCCTATTTCTGAACTCACTAGCACGAGGCACAGGTAGTAATTCAGAGATTACATGGGGTTGTCCAGACCACGGGAGGGGTCCAGGACTTCCCACATGGCACAGGATGTGCATTCCACGGGTGTGAGCTGCCCTGCCATACCTCTACTTAACAGACTATTTGCTAACCTAGCTGGAATAAACTTAAAACTTTAAGAAAGCCAAGTATAAACACTTACCAGCTACTCACCAATCAGCTCCCTCCCCTTGTGCCGATGTCACTTTTTGACTTCAGAGGTCACTCCTTCAAAATTCTGCCGGTGCTGAGTTGGTACCACCGCCGCTGCCTCGCCGCTCCTCCTAGGTCCGCTCTGCCGTCGCCGCTGCCTCGCCGCTCCTCCCAGGTCCGCTCTGCCACCGCCGCTGCCTCGCCGCTCCTCCCAGGTCCGCTCTGCCGCCGCTGCTGCCTCGCCGCTCCGCCCAGGTCCGCTCTGCCGCCGCCGCTGTCTCGCCGCTCCTCCTAGGTCCGCTCTGCCGCCGCCGCTACCTCGCCGCTCCTCCCAGGTCCGCTCTGCCGCCGCCGCTGCTTCGCCGCTCCTCCCAGGTCCGCTCTGCCACCGCCGCTGCCTCGCCGCTCCTCCCAGGTCCGCTCTGCCACCGCCGCTACCTCGCCGCTCCTCCCAGGTCCGCTCTGCCGCCGCCGCTGCCTCGCCGCTCCTCCCAGGTCCGCTCTGCCACCGCTGCTGCCTCGCCGCTCCTCCCAGGTCCGCTCTGCCGCTGCCGCTGCCTCGCCGCTCCTCCCAGGTCCGCTCTGCCACCGCCGCTGCCTCGCCGCTCCTCCCAGGTCCGCTCTGCCGCCGCCGCTGCCTCGCCGCTCCTCCCAGGTCCGCTCTGCCGCCGCCACCGCCTCGCCGCTCCACCCAGATCCGCTCTGCCGCCGCCGCTGCCTCGCCACTCCTCCCAGGTCCGCTCTGCCGCCGCCGCTGCTTTGCCGCTCCTCCTAGGTCTGCTCCGCCGCCGCCGCTGCTTTGCCGCTCCTCCTAGGTCCGCTCTGCCGCCGCCGCTGCCTCGCCACTCCTCCCAGGTCCGCTCTGCCGCCGCCGCTGCTTTGCCGCTCCTCCTAGGTCCGCTCTGCCACCACTGCTGATGACCAGGATGATACCAGGGATATGGGACTTCAGTTATGTGGCGAGATTGGAGAAGCTGGGATTGTTCTCCTTAGAGCAGAGATGGTTAAGAGAAGACCTAATAGAGTTGTTCAAAATTATGAGGGGTTTTGATAGAGCAAGTAGGGAGAAATTGGTTCCTCTGGGAAGTGGGTCGGGAACCAAAGGTCATAGAATTAAAATAATTGGCAAAAGAACTAGAGAGGTAACGAGGAGAAATGATTTCACACAGAGGGTTGTTGAGTTCTGGAATGGTGGTGGAATCAGGTTCCACAGGAACGTTCAATTGGACATGTACTCAGAGAGGATTCATTTACAGGGTTATGGGGAAAAAGCTGGGGTTGTGGGACTAAATTGGAGAGTTCTTTCAAAGAACTGGCACAGACACAACAGGTGAACTACCTCCTCCTAAGATTCAATAACAGACAGAAAGGGAACTTAAATATATTGTACCTGCTGTTCATCACCCAGCTTCCTCAGCCATGTGCTCTGGGCTCATATCTCACTATATTATCCTCGTGTTTCAATCACCACTTTGACTGTATCAACCACAAGCCATGGAAAGGAATTTGCCAAAGGCAATGGACTGGATGGGGCCATCTCAAACTATGGACTGGATGGGGCCATCTCAAACTATGGACTGGATGGGGCCATCTCAAACTATGGACTGGATGGGGCCATCTCAAACTATGGACTGGATGGGGCCATCTCAAACTATGGACTGGATGGGGCCATCTCAAACTATGGACTGGATGGGGCCATCTCAAACTATGGACTGGATGGGGCCATCTCAAACTATGGACTGGATGGGGCCATCTCAAACTATGGACTGGATGGGGCCATCTCAAATGTATAACTACTACCTACAGAATAGGGGTTCAAATGACCATAAACCGTCAGAGTAAAATACCTGTTCATGAACATTTAGATGCTGAAACTGTGTTGTAGTCGGGAACCAACTCCAGCTTAAATATTTTATATTTTCTACATTCAATTAGGTTAATTTTGCACTTGTGAGTAGTTATACTGCTATAAACGTTGTCCCAGTTGTGGAGTCCATTACTATCCACAAATGTCCACCGTTGTAGACTTCTAAAGATAGCAATGGTTGCTGCATCACATGACGGGAAGAAGGGCCAGCAAGAACTCTGAAGGAATTCCTTTGAAATGACTTCAGAGGAGAGTAGAGACCAGCAATGCAGACATGTGTGGTGTTATGACTGGGAAACACGATGGATGTTGCACTATTTTACTTTTATGTCACCACATTCGCACTTTCTGGTGACAAAGGCTGAGGGTTTGCCTGTTCTTTTGAGGGATTAAGTTAAGAGTAGAAATAAGGGACCGTAACCAGTGAAGGAATTGAGCCCAGTGAGCGCCTTTCACCCTAAGACCTGGGTTTGAATACATCCTGCCATTCAAGTCATTTCAGTAACTTGCTGAAGATTAGCAGGCTTGTCAAGTGAAACAATTGTTTGTAATTCAGTTATTTCTGAATAGGTCTGACAGTGAAGAATCCCAAAGCGCACTCCTGGAGTTTGGAGTTAAACTGGACTTGTGGTTTCAGAATCTGCTTTTTATTTCCTAGTTTCAGAATTATGATTGAACAGCGGCACAGGTCTCATCTCAAAACGCTCGTATGTAACTCCTGTCAACTGAAATATTTACACTGAGCAGATAGAATCAAATATAGAAGAATTTCCAAACCAGAATATCAGCTCCTCAGTTTAAGAAACAAGTAATGAAGCCACTGGAATGAGCAAAGCCCCCTCCCCCACAGGGACTTGTAAAATTCCCCTTCCTCCCCCAAGGACCTTATACCTTCTATGGGCAGTGAACATTACTGATCAGATAGAGGGCTTGGAGTTGGGCATTTGCTTGTGCAGACAGTCGCTTTGCTTTTGGGATCTGGCTTTAGACCTGGCCAAAATTATAGGATGGCAATCACTTCTCCTCGAGAGTGCAGTAAAACAGCCCATAATTTGGTGTCTTACTCATAGAAAGATGGATAGTAGGGGAAATGGGAATAATATCAGGCTGGGGAAATGGGAATGTTGCACTGGGGAAATGGGAATAATGTAAGAATTGGGAAATGGGAATATCAGACTGGGGAAATGGGAATAATATCAGGCTGGGGAAATGGGAATAGTGTCAGACTGGCGAAATGGGAATAAGGTCAGACTGGGGAAATGGGAATAACATCAGACTGGGGAAATGGGAATAGTGTCAGACTGGGGAAATGGGAATAGTGTCAGACTGGGGAAATGGGAATAGTGTCAGACTGGGGAAATGGGAATAGTGTCAGACTGGGGAAATGGGAATAGTGTCAGACTGGGGAAATGGGAATAGTGTCAGACTGGGGAAATGGGAATAGTGTCAGACTGGGGAAATGGGAATAACATCAGACTGGGGAAATGGGAATAGTGTCAGACTGGGGAAATGGGAATAGTGTCAGGCTGGGGAAATGGGAATAGTGTCAGACTGGGGAAATGGGAATAGTGTCAGACTGGGGAAATGGGAATAACGTCAGACTGGGGAAATGGGAATAACGTCAGACTGGGGAAATAGGAATAGTGTCAGACTGGGGAAATGGGAATAGTGTCAGACTGGGGAAATGGGAATAGTGTCAGGCTGGGGAAATGGGAATAGTGTCAGACTGGGGAAATGGGAATAGTGTCAGACTGGGGAAATGGGAATAGTGTCAGGCTGGGGAAATGGGAATAGTGTCAGGCTGGGGAAATGGGAATAGTGTCAGACTGGGGAAATGGGAATAGTGTCAGACTGGGGAAATGGGAATAACGTCAGACTGGGGAAATAGGAATAGTGTCAGACTGGGGAAATGGGAATAGTGTCAGACTGGGGAAATGGGAATAACATCAGACTGGGGAAATGGGAATAGTGTCAGGCTGGGGAAATGGGAATAGTGTCAGGCTGGGGAAATGGGAATAACATCAGACTGGGGAAATGGGAATAGTGTCAGGCTGGGGAAATGGGAATAGTGTCAGGCTGGGGAAATGGGAATAGTGTCAGACTGGGGAAATGGGAATAGTGTCAGACTGGGAAAATGGGAATAACGTCAGACTGGGGAAATAGGAATAACATCAGACTGGGGAAATGGGAATAGTGTCAGACTGGGGAAATGGGAATAGTGTCAGACTGGAGAAATGGGAATAGTGTCAGACTGGAGAAATGGGAATAACGTCAGACTGGGGGCAATGGGAATGTCTTTCTGAGTTTCGGTTCCGGCACATTGCTGGGCTTTAGCAGGATCTGTGAGGCACACCTCAACCTCATAGCGATTTCAATCACATTAACAAACAGCAAAACTGGACGAAGAACACAGGATGAGAGATATTTAAATATTAGCCTCATACTGAATTGTCTAAACTATCCGATTAATTAAAAGATGTATCTTAACTGCTACTTTCTTTTGTCCATCACACAGGGTATAGAAGGTCCGAAGGGAGAGGTAGGAATTCCGGGAAGGCCGGGTTCTAAAGTGAGTATGATGTCTAACAGTTTTACGTTGTGAAACAGCAAACATGAAGCAGGCTGACAGGTGGTGGAGAAGTGTTGTGGGTGATGGCCTTTCACAGACACTGAAACACCACATTGGGAACACTGGTGCTGGAGGAAGGAGAGGAGGATTGTAAACAGGACAAGCTGTTGCTGTGGATTGCCATAAGTTTGTGACTTCAGTGTCTCCTTTGAGCCACGATGAAGACTAGGTGGTCATTAAAACTTGATGCAACGTTAACAAGTTCAAGTTATGTGAATATCTTTGTACCATTTGCTCTCATCCTTCCCTGGCAGGTCCTGGAGTTATGGTTAAATCAGAGATGTCTGCCCTCTGGTGTGGGCCTCAAGTGAGCCTGGAGAGTAGGTGTCATCTCACATGGAAGGATGGGAAAGGTGATGAGCAAAGGCTGGCTGACACTGTTGACGATCACATACGAAGAAAAGCCATTTGAATAGCGTAGTCTCTCCACATAACTGAAGTCCTACAGGATGAAGGACTTCAGTTATGTGGAGGGACTAGAGAAACTGGGATTGTTCTTCTCAGACCAGAGAAGGCCAAGGGTAGATTTAGTAGAGGTGTTCAAAATTTTGAAGGGTTTTGTAAGGGTGGATAGGGAGAAACTGTTTCCACTGGGTCTGTTTTCCTTGGAACAGAGGAGGCTGAGGGGAGACCTTGTTGAGGTGTATAACATTATGAGGGGCCTAGATAAAAGTGGATACAGAGGACCTATTTCCCTTAGCAGAGTGGTCAAAAACCAGGGGGCACAGATTTAAAGTAACTGGGGGAAGGTTTAGAGGGGATTTCTTCACCCAGAGGGTTGTGGGGGTCTGGAACTCACTGCCTGAAAGGGTGGTAGAGGCAGGAACCCTAACCACATTTAAAAAGTACTTGGATGTGCACTTGGAATGCTGTAACCTGCAGGGCTACGGACCAAGAGCTGGGAAGTGGGATTAGGCTGGATAGTTCTTTGTTGTCCGGCGCGGACACGATGGGCCGAATGGCCTCCTTCCGTGTTGTAACTTTCTATGATTCTCTGGCAGGAAGATTGGTAACTAGAGGACACAGATTTAAGATCATTGGCAATAGATTAAGAGGGGCGATGAGGAGAATTTGTTTTACACGGGTAAATGGAGTTGAGGTACAGATCAGCCATGATCTAATTGAATGGTGGAACAGGCTCGATGGGCTGAAAGGCCTCCTCCTGTTCCTATGTGCCACCATCAACTTCTGGGACCACCAGTTAAGGGGGCGGTGATAGACCCTGGGGCAGCGCTGGCAAGAGCACCAGCTGTAGTCCATGGGCCTAGTAGTGGGGGCTCCTCTCCCTCTATTAGGGCTCGGTATCTCTTTTCTGACTGTTATCCAAATTTTAAATATCAATCTTTTGGGGAGCTCTCATGCTCCAAGAACGACATCCATCTCACTGGGGTCCATCTCCCACTGCGGCACTGTCCGCAGTTCGATCCCTCTCGGTGACGAAGATTCCGCTGGGAGGCCCACCCTGTCTAGTTAAATAGGCCCCGGGGGAGGGAACTGTGCTGGGGTCACGGTTGGGTCGGGGCAGCAGAAGGAACGTCACGCCTCGAGCCTCAGCAGGCAGGTGGAGGGGAATCCAGACCTTAGAGTCATAGATGATTCGGGGGGGGATGGTTAAGGGGAAAAACGGAGCTGCATTCTTCGTGTTACATTCTAATTGTGAGTTTTAAAAACTCTCCACCACTGTCAGACATTTTAACAGGTTCATCCCTGGGACAGATGAAATTTGACAGAAGCAGGCAGGCTGATAATTATATAGGGTGCTACAATGTTAAATGAGATCATTGCACTGTGGGTTAGCGCACTGTCCTTGAATCTCTCTGATTTGCGATCAAGCCCAGTGTGTGAGGCTCGAAAGTCTCCTCTCGCATGGCTGTGGAAGTCTGGGAAATGAGTTTGAGACAGGCCCTAGTGGGCATGAATTTGCAGCAGAAACCTCCTGTAATTTGGCTCCAATTGGAGCTACTTTGAGAATCCCTTAGATCACAAAGAGGATTCAAATCGCATTGTGTGACTTTGGTGGTGGACAGATCAATGAGCTTCTACGATTCCTCAGTCCATTATTTTAATGAAGGCCTTAATATTCTTGTTACGCTCCAGGACTTTGTTTGTTTCACGGAGCAAACTCAATCCAGGAGGAAGCTGCCAAGCGCGAATCTCTCACTGGTGCAGTAAGAGTGACTCTTGCCATTGGTTTTTAGGGTGCATTTACAGTATCACTGTAGCATTGGGGCAAAGTGGTTTCCTTTGTGGCCTGAATCCAAAGCAAAACCCAGTCAGAATCTCTGAATGAAAGAATCTCACTCTGATTTGCATCGGAGCTTGCTTTATCTCTTTCTCTCTTTCCTTTGTTTAGGAACAGGAGTAGGCCATTGAGGCCCTTGAGTTATTATAGAATCATACTGCACAGAAGGAGGCCATTCGGCCCATCCTGCCTGTGCCGGCTCTTTGAACGAGCTCTCCAATTAGTCCCACTCCCCCCGGCTCTTTCCCCATAAACCTGCACATTTTTCCTTTTCAAGCATTTTTCCAATTCCCATTTGAAAGTTACTATTGAATCTGCTTCCACCGCACTTTCAAGCAGCGCGTTCCAGATCACAACTCACTGCGTAAAAACATTTCTCCTCATCTCCCCTCTGGTTCTTTTGCCAATTACATTAAATCGGTGTCCTCTGCTTACCAACCCTGCTGCCAGTGGAAACAGTCTCTCCCTATCTACTCTATCAAAAACCCTTATAATTTTTAACACCTCTATTAAATCTCCCTTTAACCTTTTCTGTTCTAAGGAGAACAACCCCTGCTTCTCTAATCTCTCCACATAACTGAAGTCCTTCATACCTGGTACCATTCTCGTAAATCTCCTCTGCACCCTCTCTAGCCCTGACATCCTTCCTAAAGTGCGGTGCCCAGAATTGAACACAATACTCCAGCTGAGGCCTAATCAATGATTTATAAAGGTTTAGCATAACTGCCTTGTTTTTGTACTCTGCCTCTAGTTATAAAGCCAAGGATCCCCAGTGCTTTTTTAACAGCCTTCTCAACTTGCCCTGTCACCTTGAAAGATTTGTGTACTTAAACCGCTAGGTCTCTGTTCCTGCACCCCCTTTAAAGTTGTATCATTTACAGGAGACTTTGTGCTATCCGGCACCGACGGGACCGCGCTGCTGCCGTTCCCTCAAAACTGCCGGACACACCAGCGTTAATGTTGAAGCATACGGAGCTTTTCATCTCCGTATCTGACAACAAACACTGTTGCTTAGCAACAGCTTCTAAACAGTCGGCCCGTACCTTGGAAGCATCTCTCTGAAGCTGTTGCTAAGCTACAGAGACTTTGCAGAGCCTGACTGTTGGAAAAAAAAGCCACGAGAAGAAAAAAACCTAACAAAACGGCTCCTGATTTTTGCCGGTGGCTCGAGCTTGCCAGACATTTAGCCTCCGGATAACACAAAGTTTCCTGTCGTTTATTTCACCTCTCCTCATTCTTCCTTCCAAAATGCATCACTTCACACTTTTCTGCATTAAATTTCATCTGCCACGTGTCCGCCCATTTCACCAGTCTATGTCCTCCTGAAGTCTGCTACTATCTTCCTCACTGTTTACTACATTTCTGAGTTTTGTGTCATCTGCCAACTTTGAAATTATGTTCTGTATACCCATGTATAGGTCATTAATATATATGAAAAGAGCAGTGGTCGTAATACCGACCCCTGGGGACACCACTGTCTACCTCCCTCCAGTCTGAAAGACAGACTATTAGATTGTGGCTGATCTGTATTTCAACTCCATTTACCCGTCTTTGATCCGTATCCTTTGATACCCTTATCTAACCAAAATCTCTCGATCTCAGTCTCGACAGCTCCAACTGTCCCCCAGCATCCACAGCCTCTTTGGGGAGAGAGTTCCAGATTTCCACTGCCCTTTGAACAAGAGTGCTTTGTGATTTCACTCCTGAATGACCTGGCTCGAATTTTGAGATTGTGTCCCTTTTGTTCTGGATTCCCCCACCAGAGAAAGCAGTTTCACCATGTCGACCCTATCGAATCCTCTTATTATTTTAAACACCTCAATCAGATCCACCCCCCCCCCTCAGTCTTTTAAACTCGAGGGAATACAAGCCTAGTCTGTGCAACCTGTCCTCGTAATTTAACCCTTTAAACCCCGGTATCATTCTGGTGAAACTGTGCTGTACCCACTCCAAGGCCAAAATGGCCGTCCTGAGATTTGGTGCCCACAATTGATCACACTACTCCAGATGTGGTCTGACCAAGGCACTCTGTACAACTGAGGTGCCACTTTCTCACTTTTGTGTTTGAACCCCTTGAGGTAAAGACCAAGCCTTGAGATAAAGGATTAGTGTTGGTCAAATCCCTTTGCCCCAACACTAAACTGTATCTGCTCGTGAGGTCGCGCTCCATTCAGGACACAGAGTGGAGAGAATGTTGCTCTACTGATAAATCCTGGGAGTACTCAATGTTAAAATAAAGCAGAAATATGTTCCCTTCCCCAGCAATGAAAGCCCTAAGTTCAATGAGCAGAATCCCCCTCATCTCCCCAGAATCCACTGAATCTACTTAAAAGGCTTGAGAAAAATGAAATGACTCTTTAAAGGTCTATTATTGAGAATTAAACTAAAAATAGGAAAGCACCAAGGTGTAGTTATCCTCCTGACAGGCACAAGGTCAGAGTGTGCTGTTTCAGTCACTGATCCCATTGTCCTCTCCAATAAAAGTTCCTCAGTTGGATATCGGTCAATATTGAGCAGACGCGCCACAGACAGCTTGTGTTGAGTATGGAATGTGCCGTCTTCCTGTGCAGCTGTAATGAGCACTGAGGCAGAGGCTTGTGTTTGTGCTTAAATATCACACTAACCCTACAGTTTGTGAAGGAACTTTACACCCGGAGGTATGTCCCCTGGCACAGTCTGAACAGTCTTCTTCATCCTATAGCCACATTCCAATCCCAGCAAGTGTGGTTGAAGTGCACAGTTTGCCCAGTCCCAGCTGTGTTATTGGACGGGGAAGCGGTGGGGGGGGGGGGGGTAGGAGGAAGGGGTGAGGGGCTGATCTGATGTGGCAAAGGCAGTGGTATCACAGTGAAATGCTAACCTGCCAGTCAGTGCAAAGAACTCTTGCCTCCCAGGACCATCTCCTGCTACACTGTGATACGAGGACCAACACTAATCTGCTCAAACTTCAGCAGTGGATTTATTAATCCTTAACTAATAAAGTAAGCAGTAGAAACCTAAATCCAAATAAATGTCTGTTTTTTGCGAATGCTTGCTTTGCTGTTCCTCCTTTAGTGTATCAATGTCTCTTTGAGGCGTGAGCTGTGGCTCTCTCGCCTCTGACTCAGAAGGTCGTGGGTGCAAGTCCCACTCCAGGGACTTGAGCACACAATCTCGGCTGACACTCCAGTGCAGTATGTTCCACTATAAAGGTTTTTTTGTTGAGGAGGGAGTGCTGCACTGTCGGAGGTGCCGTCTTTCGGATGAGATGTTAAACTGCGAGCAATCCAAATATTTAAAGTGTCCTTTCTGTCCTAATATTTATAACCTGGTGCTACTGGTGGTGAGTCGGATGACATGCTGCCTTACACCATGTGACCCTACTGCTGAAACACAGCTCTGAGTAACTCCGACCTTTAAGATGGCAGAGTCTAACTGTTGATCAGTAAACACTGGGAGAGTTCATACAGAGGTCAGTAAACAGACTGCAGACATTCTGGCTCTGCTATTTCGTGTTTCTGGATATATATATACAAATAAATATCTAGCCAGCACATTCCCTTCTCAACAAAAAAAACGCTTTATAGTGCAACATAATTATATTTAAACTCAGTCTTTATCTGTCACATAAAGTTACTGCTTATGGAACAAGAGATGAAGGCACCAATTAGTGAAAAGTCCTTGGAAAGAGCTGAATTCCTGCGAGGAATTAATCTGACAGATTTACTATTTTGCTTCATACCCCAGAGTGCATCACAGCTGTGATCCCAGGATTATTACAGGGCGTAATTTGAAGCTTTTCTGTGACTGACTAATTAATAACAAATGGATGATCAGCCCCAGCAGGAAGCTAATACTGAATCTTTCTGAACATGTTGGCGCATTAACCTCTGCATTAACTGTGTAATGGGCGGACTGCACTCACTGGAGTGGGCCATGTGGGGAGATCGAGGTCGAGTGTGCCCCTCTATGAAAGGCTCACTCCATGCATCACATTCAATAGGCCCTCAGTGAGAGAAACTGACCTTCCATTCTCATGGCCCACATTCACCGACTGCGATTGTCCCTCTGAAGATCCATCTCGCCCTCCTTCCTCCTCCCTTACATTCTCGTTGTATTGAGAGCAAGACACAGTGCACCCCCCCCATGTTACACTGAGACCCTCCCCATGTTACACTGGGACCCTCCCCATGTTACACTGAGACCCCCCATGTTACACTGAGACCCCCATGTTCACTGAGACCCTCCCATGTTACACTGAGACCCTCCCCATGTTACACTGAGACCCCCCATGTTACACTGAGACCCCCCCCATGTTACACTGAGACCCTCCCCATGTTACACTGAGACCCCCCATGTTACACTGAGACCCCCCATGTTACACTGAGACCCCCCCCATGTTACACTGAGACCCCCCATGTTACACTGAGACCCTCCCCATGTTACACTGAGAGACCCTCCCCATGTTACACTGAGACCCCCCATGTTACACTGAGACCCCCCCCATGTTACACTGAGACCCTCCCATGTTACACTGAGACCCCCCCCATGTTACACTGAGACCCTCCCCATGTTACACTGAGACCC